>NW_026510738.1:0-49475 GCF_027579735.1 Bombina bombina
GGTGCCGTTTTTTCTTAATAATCAATAGTCTGCTTTGTAAGCGCATGCTATGGAGGATTCTGATGCATTAGAGGGTACTCCCTCTTTACCCAAGTCTAATACTTGTCTATATTGTGAGGAGGCCGTTGTATACTCGCCCGCTCAACTATGTTCCACATGCCTTGATAAAGTTATCATGTCAAAGAAGATTAATATGTTTGATGCCACTAAGCCATCAACCTCTGAAGAGTCTCTCTCCTGTGAGTTGCGCACCCTACAGTCATCTCCTAATACACATGCAGCTTCCTGTAGCACTCCTAATCCTCTAATTGGAGGGGGCCTTTTACTGACAGACTTTACTGCACAATTACAAATGGCAGTGTCTGCGGTCTTTAGTGCTTTACCTCGCCCTGCTAAGCGCAAGCGAAAGGTCAAATATCGCTATCCCAAGGGTCATCAACTAGTTTGTTGGATTTATCTGATACGAGATTATCCGATGATGAAGGCGCCTCTGATACTTCAGAGGGCGCACATTATGGGTCAGAGTCTGCTGCCTCTAAACCTCCAACTGTGGAGGAACCAGACTTTAGATTTAGGATTGAACATTTATGCTTTCTGTTGAAGGAAGTTTTGGTTACGTTAGAGGTTCCAGAGCCCAAATTGCCTGAGGAACTTTTGATTCCTAAATTAGATAAGGTCTATGAGGACAGGGTTGCACCACAAACTTTCCCGGTTTCTGTAAAGGTGGCGAACATTATTAAGAATAAATGGGAAAGGATTGGTTCTTTCTTTTCCCCTTCAATTTCGTTTAAGAAATTGTTCCCGGTCCCGGACTCTCAATTAGAGATGTGGGGTTCCTTCCCCAAGGTGGATGGCACTATCACCTCGCTTGCTAAATACACTACTATCCCACGTGAGGATAGTTCATTGTTCAAAGAGCCCATGGATAAGAAGATAGAAACTCTGTTAAGAAAGATGTTTCAAATATGGGATATTTATTTCAACCGACAGCTGCTGTTGCTGCAGTTGCTGGAGCGGCTACCTACTGGTGCGACTCCTTATTTGAGTTGATCGAAGTGGAGGGTCCCCTTGATATGATCCAGGAAAGAATTAAGGCCTTAAGAATTGCTATTTTTTTATTTGTAATGCAAATATGCAAATTATTCGCCTAAATGCTAAGGCTTCAGGTTTTTCTGTTCAAGCCCATAGGGCACTCTGACTGCAGACATGACTTCTGCAGACATGACTTCTAAGTCCAAACATTTTTCCCTCCCCTTTAAGGGAAAGATTTTTTTTGGCCCAGGCCTGCATTTAATTATCTCCACGGTTTATGGAGGCAAAGGTGCCTTTTACCCCAGGATAAGAGGAACATGCCTAAGGGACAAGGTCCTAATTTTCATTCCTTTCGTTCTGCTACATCCCAACGTCAGCAGCCCTCTGCAAAGCCCAAGCAATCCAAGAGTACTTGGAAGCCGGCTCAGTCCTGGAATAAATTCAAGCAAAGCAAAAAAATATAAGGCTTAAATACTCCCCTACTTTCCTCATATCCCAGTCATTCTTTGACTTTCATCACAGGAGGTTGGCAGAGAAGTGTCAGAAGATTCAGAGTAGTTCCTTATGAAGGGTATCTACCCTTCGAAATGGGACTGGAGTTTTAAGTAGTCTTTTCAGCCTCTCAGTAAGAGCTTTGATGAAAGTTAGATTCTGGAGATGCAGGGAGAGTCTTTCTGCGAACCCATCCAGACTTGTATTAACAGCTCCTAAGCAATCAGTGTTGACGAGTTTGCCTGCTTCCATCACTCAAGTCCATGTCCGAAGCGATGCTACAAGACTGTCACACTTGAGAGGATGTGTTTCTGTTCTACGGCAAAGATTCCAGTAAGATCGTTTCATTTTTTACACATATGATAACGCCAGAAGACAGGGTACAGTGTGGCTCTTTTTATCTGTATGGAATCAAGGGTTAATATCTCCTGAGGGGGATTATTGAACAGTGGGGATTGATCACATAAATGTATTTGATTATGCTGCCACGTGTGTGAGATGTTTTTTGGGCTCAGGCAGATGTTGGAACGTACAGGTTTTTAATTTCATTTTAGAGCTGCGCAGCTTGAAATGCTTGACGCTTTTTTTTGCTCTTATAGCAGGGGCAGTCCTGCATTGTGCACCATGTGACCGGGTGTGGTCACACTTTATTTCCTCTTTCCTGACCGTGCTGGTTACTGGAGAAGAAGCAGTTTCTCTGTTTTGCCTTTGTCATAGGAGGTGGTGAGTGCCCCAGCCATTAGGGGTATAATGGTGCCGTTTTTTCTTAATAATCAATAGTCTGCTTTGTAAGCGCATGCTATGGAGGATTCTGATGCATTAGAGGGTACTCCCTCCTTACCTAAGTCTAATACTTGTCTATATTGTGAGGAGGCCGCTGCATACTCGCCCGCTCAACTATGTTCCACATGCCTTGATAAAGTTATCATGTCAAAGAAGATTAATATGTTTGATGCCACTAAGCCATCAACCTCTGAAGAGTCTCTCTCCTGTGAGTTGCGCACCCTACAGTCATCTCCTAATACACATGCTGCTTCCTGTAGCACTCCTAATCCTCCAATTGGAGGGGGCCTTTTACTGCCAGACTTTACTGCACAATTACAAATGGCAGTGTCTGCGGTCTTTAGTGCTTTACCTCGCCCTGCTAAGCGCAAGCGAAAGGTCAAATATCGCTATCCTTCCCAAGGGTCATCAACTAGTTTGTTGGATTTATCTGATACGAGATTATCCGATGATGAAGGCGCCTCTGATACTTCAGAGGGCGCACATTATGGGTCAGAGTCTGCTGCCTCTAAACCTCCAACTGTGGAGGAACCAGACTTTATATTTAGGATTGAACATTTATGCTTTCTGTTGAAGGAAGTTTTGGTTACGTTAGAGGTTCCAGAGCCCAAATTGCCTGAGGAACTTTTGATTCCTAAATTAGATAAGGTCTATGAGGACAGGGTTATACACAAACTTTCCCGGTTTCTGTAAAGGTGGCGAACATTATTAAGAATAAATGGGAAAGGATTGGTTCTTTCTTTTCCCCTTCAATTTCGTTTAAGAAATTGTTTCCGGTCCCGGACTCTCAATTAGAGATGTGGGGTTCCTTCCCCAAGGTGGATGGCACTATCACCTCGCTTGCTAAATGCACTACTATCCCACGTGAGGATAGTTCATTGTTCAAAGAGCCCATGGATAAGAAGATAGAAACTCTGTTAAGAAAGATGTTTCAACATATGGGATATTTATTTCAACCGACAGCTGCTGTTGCTGCAGTTGCTGGAGCGGCTACCTACTGGTGCGACTCCTTATTTGAGTTGATCGAAGTGGAGGGTCCCCTTGATATGATCCAGGAAAGAATTAAGGCCTTAAGAATTGCTATTTTTTTATTTGTAATGCAAATATGCAAATTATTCGCCTAAATGCTAAGGCTTCAGGTTTTTCTGTTCAAGCCCATAGGGCACTCTGACTGCAGACATGACTTCTGCAGACATGACTTCTAAGTCCAAACATTTTTCCCTCCCCTTTAAGGGAAAGATTTTTTTTGGCCCAGGCCTGCATTTAATTATCTCCACGGTTTATGGAGGCAAAGGTGCCTTTTACCCCAGGATAAGAGGAACATGCCTAAGGGACAAGGTCCTAATTTTTATTCCTTTCGTTCTGCTACATCCCAACGTCAGCAGCCCTCTGCAAAGCCCAAGCAATCCAAGAGTACTTGGAAGCCGGCTCAGTCCTGGAATAAATTCAAGCAAAGCAAGAAGCCTGCCGAGGCAAAGTTGGCATGAAGGGGCGGCCCCCGATCCGGTTCTGGATCACGTAGGGGGCAGACTGACTCTTTTCAGACACTTGGTTTGGGGACAAGCAGGACCCGTGGGTCCTGGAGGTTATCTCTCAGGGATACAAGATAGGTTTCAAGTCTCATCCACCCAGGGGAAGATTCCTTCTATCAAACCTGTCTTCCAGGCCAGAAAAGAGAGAAGCTTTTTCTGGAGTGCATGAGGGATCTATCCTCCCTAGGAGTCATTGTCCCGGTATCTCTTGCAGAAAGAGGTTTGGGATACTATTCAAACCTTTTTGTGGTCCTATCTGTCCCCTCGTTCAAGATGGAGATGATAAGGTCCATCCTTCCCTTAGTTCAGGAAGGACAGTTCATGAACACTTTAGATCTGAAGGATGCTTACCTTCACGTTCCAATCCCCAAGGAACACTTCAAGTCCTAAGATTTGCATTCCTGGACCATCACTTCCAGTTTATTGCACTTCCATTTGGTCTAGCTACTGCTCGAAGAGTTTTTACGAAGGTTCTAGGGGCTTTGCTAGCAGTTGCCAGAACCAGAGGTATAGCAGTAGCTCCATACTTGGATGATATTCTGGTTCAAGCACCATCTTGTCGTCTGGCAGAAGAACATTTGAAATCTCTTCTGTTTCTTCTTTGATCTCATGGATAGAAGATAAACTTAGAAAAGAGTTCTCTTATACCCAGTACCAGGGTGGAATTTCTGGGTACTATAATAGACTCCATATGCATGAGGATATTCCTTAAAGACCAGAGTATTACAAGCTAACATCCGCTTGTCTTTCCCTCCAGACCTCCTTAAGGCCCTCTGTGGCTCGGTGTATGGAGGTGATTGGTCTCATGGTGTCCACCATGGACATCATTCCTTTTGCCAGATTCCATCTCAGACCACTACAGCTGTGCATGCTGAGACAGTGGAACAGCGATCATTCAGATCTGTCTCAACAGAATTCTCTGGACAACCAATCAAGAGAATTGCTCTCCTGGTGGCTCTGTCCAGATCACCTGTCCCAAGGGACATCCTTCTTGAGATCCTCCTGGGTGATTGTGACTACGGGCACAAGTCTATCAGGATGGGGAGCTGTTTGGGGTGCCAGGAAGGCACAGAGCCTGTGGACTCAAGAGGAATCCTTCCTCCCGATCAACATTCTGGAACTTCAGGCAGTCTTTAATGCTCTAAAGGCTTGGCCTCTTCTGGGTTTCCAAGTCTATCAGATTCCAATCAGACAACATAACCTCGTTGGCTTACATCAACCATCAGGGGGGGAATGAGAAGTTCCCTTGCAATGAGGGAAGTAGCTCAGATTCTGGAGTGGGCGGAGGCCCACAGCTGCTCGTGGTCAGCGATCCACATTCCAGGTGTGGACAACTGGGAAGCAAATTTCCTCAGCAGATAATCCTCTCATCCGGGGGAATGGTCTCTCCAGCCTGAGGTGTTTGCAGATATTTGCAACAAATGGGGGATGCCGGAGATAGATCTCATGGCATTCTGGCTCAATTCCAAGCTACCCAGATATGGGTCGCAGTCCAGGGATTCTCAAGCGGAGCTAATCGATGCATTAATTTACCTTTTCCTGCCATTACCACTTCTTCCTTGTGTAGTGGCCAGCATCAAGCAGGAGCAGGCATCAGTGATACTGATTGCTCCATCATGGCCGCGAAGGATGTGGTTCACGGACCTGGTTGGGATGTCCTCATCTCCTTCGTGGAAGTTACCTTGTTGCAGGGATCTGCTGGAACAGGATCCTTTTGTTCAACAAAATCTAGATTCTTTAAGGCTAACTGTGTGTAGATTGAACGCTTAGTCCTATCCAAGAGAGGTTTCTCTGAGAGGGTTATTGATACTCTCATTCAGGCTCGTAAGCCTGTTACGCATTGTATCTATCATAAGGTGTGGAGAGCTTACTTATTCTGGTGTGAAGAATGTGGTTTAGCCTGAAATGAGGTTAAGGCTGCCAGGATATTTTCTTTTCTCCAGGAGGGTCTGGAGAAGGGCCTTTCTGCCAGTTCCCTGAGGGGACAGATTTCGGCCCTATCTGTTTTGCTGCACAAGAGGCTCACAGGCTCCCTGATGTACAATCTTTCGTTAAGGCTCTGATTAGGATCAAACCTGTGTTTAGATCTAATGCTCCACCTTGGAGTTTGAATCTTGTTCTTAAGCTTTTGCCACGGGCTCCGGTTGAGCCTATGCATTCGGCTGACATCAAATTGTTGTCCTGGAAGGTTCTTTTTCTATTGGCTATTGCATCAGCATGCAGAGTTTCTGAAATAGCTGCCTTTCAATGTGAGCCTCCTTATCTGGTGTTCCACACTGATAAGGCTGTCCTATCTACCTGCTTGAGTTTTCTTCATAAGGTTGTGTCTGAATGCAACATCAATCAGGAGATTGTGGTTCCTTCCTTGTGTCCTAAACCTTCTTCTTGAAGAAACGTTTACTTCATAATTTGGATGTGGTTCGAACTTTGAAGTTTTATCTTCAAGCAACTAAAGATTTTAGACAAACGTCTTCCTTGTTTGTTATCTACTCTGGGAAGAGTAAGGGTTTGAAGGCTTCTTTGACTTCCTTATCTTTTTGGTTGCGGAGTGTTATACACTTAGCTTATGAGTCAGCAGGACTTAGATCTCCTCAAAGGATTACAGCTTATTCCACTAGAGCAGTGGCTTCCTCTTGGGCCTTTAAGAATGAGGCCTTTATGGATCAGATTTTTACAGGTAAAAAGAGCTGATGTCTTTTTGGCTATGGCCCCGCAAAGTCCCTTTTAAGGGCCATTGGCAGTTTTAGTTTAGGCTAGGGTTTTTTTTTTTTTTTGGGGGGGGCTTTTTTTATTTTGATAGGGCTATTAGATTAGGTGTAATTAGTTTAAATATTGATAATTTTCTTTTTATTTTGAGTAATTTAGTGTTTGTTAGTGTTTTTTATAATTTAGTTAATTGTATTTAATCAATGTAATTTATTTAATTGTAGTGTAAGGTTAGGGTGTTAGTGTAGACAGGTTAGGTTTTATTTTACAGGTAAATTTGTATTTATTTTAGCTAGGTAGTTAGTAAATAGTTAATAGCTATTTACTAACTAGTCTACCTAGTTAAAAAAATACAAACTTAGCTGTGAACATAAAATTAAACCTAAGATAGATACAATGTAACTATTAGTTATATTGTAGCTAGCTTAGGGTTTATTTTATAGGTAAGTATTTAGTTTTAAATAGGAATTATTTAGTTATTAATAGTAGGTTTTATTTAGATTTATTTTAATTACATTAAAGTTAGTGGGTTTTAGGGTTAGGGGTTAATAACTTTAGTATGGTGGCGAAGACATTGGGGGTGGAAGATTAGGGGTTAATAAATGTAGGTAGGTGGTGGCGATGTTAGGGGTGTCAGATTAGGGGTTAATAAGTGTAGGTGGGTGGAGGCGATGCCAGTCTAGTTTAGGCTAGGGATTTTTTTTATTTTGGGGGGCTTTTGGTAGGGTTATTAGATTAGCTGTTTGATACAAATCCTTGTTTAATGTGCCTGCTTCGGGGTTCCTGATACGCATTTGTGGTGCGTGGGATCCTTGGAACTTTCTGTATACTATTTACAGCAGTGCACCAGGGTGTTTGCCTGTTAGAGTGTGCCTTCCTATCTATGCCAGTTTATATATATATATATATATATATACACATATATATTAATATATATATATATTAATTATATATATATATATATACCACACATAGAAAACCCAGCACTCACTTACAAGCTTACACTTACACTTACTAAGATTTAAAAGCAAAAATGGTTAGTTACTGCATCTGGCCAAATGGAACAAGCCCAGGTACCTCGTCAAGGTCCTTTCCAATACCTGGGACCCTAAAACAGCCACACAATGCAAGCTTTCAAATCCAAACAAACTGTGAACAAGGGAAGGGTGCACAGGAAAATGTAATCACCCTAGACATATACAAAACACGGAAGGGAACTGCACTCTCATACTGGACTGGGTACACATCCCATGACCCTGCAACATGCTCAGCCCTGGGTGCCACTGGCACTCACAGGAAGCTGGGCTGCTCCCAGAGTCACAGACAGTTATCCTCAGTCAGGTCTGGGTGCAAGAACCATAGGGAAAATTACAAAACAAATTAATACAACACACAGAGAAAACCCAGCACTCACTTACAAGCTCTCAGCTAAGATTTAAAAGCAAAAATGGAAAGGTTAGTTTCCGCATCTGGCCAAATGGGACAAGCCCAGGTACCTCGTCAAGGTCCTTTCCAATACCTGGGACCGTAAAACAGCCACACAATGCAAGCTTTCAAATCCAAATAAACTGGGAACAATGGAAGGGTTCACAGGAATATCTAATCACCCTAGACATATACAAAACACGGAAGGGAACTGCACTCTCATACTGGACCGGGTACACATCCCATGACCCTGCAACATGCTCAGCCCTGGGTGCCACTGGCACTCACAGGAAGCTGTGCTGCTCCCAGAGTCAAAGGCAGTTAACCCTAGTCAGGTCTGGGTGCAAGAACCATAGGGAAAATTAAAAACAAAGTAATACAACACACAGAGAAAACCCAGCACTCACTTACAAGCTCTCAGCTAAGATTTAAAAGCAAAAATGGAAAGGTTAGTTACCGCATCTGGCCAAATGGGACAAGCCCAGGTACCTCGTCAAGGTCCTTTCCAATACCTGGGACCCTAAAACAGCAACACAATGCAAGCTTTCAAATCCAAACAAACTGGGAACAATATTTTTCTTTTAAATCTTAGCTGAGAGCTTGTAAGTGAGTGCTGGGTTTTCTCTGTGTGTTGTATTAATTTGTTTTGTAATTTTCCCTATGTTTCTTGCACCCAGACCTGACTGGAGTTAACTGCCTGTGACTCTGGGAGCAGCACAGCTTCCTATGAGTGCCAGCGGCACCCAGGGCTGAGCATGTTGCAGGGTCATGGGATGTGTACCCGGTCCAGTATGAGAGTGCAGTTCCCTTCCGTGTTTTGTATATGTCTAAGGTGATTGCATATTCCTGTACACCCTTCCCTTGTTCCCAGTTTGTTTGGATTTGAAAGCTTGCATTGTGTGGCTGTTTTAGGGTCCCAGGTATTGGAAAGGACCTTGACGAGGTACCTGGGCTTGTCCCATTTGGCCAGATGCGGTAACTAACCTTTCCATTTTTGCTTTTAAATCTTAGCTGAGAGCTTGTAAGTGAGTGCTGTGTTTTCTCTGTGTGGTCTATTAATTTGTTTTGTAATTTTCTCTATGGTTCTTGCACTCAGACCTGACTGGGGTTAACTGCCTGTGACTCTGAGAGCAGCACAGCTTCCTGTGAGTGCCAGTGGCACCCAGGGCTGAGCATGTTGCAGGGTCATGGGATATGTACCCGGTCCAGTATGAGAGTGCAGTTCCCTTCCATGTTTTGTATATGTCTAGGGTGATTACATATTCCTGTGCACCCTTCCCTTGTTCCCAGTTTGTTTGGATTTGAAAGCTTGCATTGTGTGGCTGTTTTAGGGTCCCAGGTATTGGAAAGGACCTTGATGAGGTACCTTGGCTTGTCCCATTTGGCCAGATACGGTAACTAACCTTTCCATTTTTGCTTTTAAATCTTAGCTGAGAGCTTGTAAGTGAGTGCTGGGTTTTCTCTGTGTGGTGTATTAATTTGTTTTGTAATTTTCCCTATGGTTCTTGCACCCAGACCTGACTGGGGTTAACTGCCTGTTACTCTGGGAGCAGCACAGCTTCCTGTGAGTGCCAGTGGCACCCAGGGCTGAGCATGTTGCAGGGTCATGGGATGTGTACCCGGTCCAGTATGAGAGTGCAGTTCCCTTCCGTGTTTTGTATATATATGTATATATATATATATATACCAAAAATCAAAATAGCGTCACAGTTGATAGCTCCAAAAACATAAACAGTCAGCAAAGTAGTGTGGTGGGCTAGGTATGAGCTGAAGTGAGAAGCAGCGGTCTGTTGGTATGCTGTTAAGTCTGTACCGGTGATAAGCCTGTAGAAGTGTTAGAATAATCATGCAGCTCCTGTCTGCATTGCTATCTGAGGGCAAATGGTTCTGGTCCTGTGGGAAACAGCTCACCTCCTCCATGGCCGGATATCAACCAGTCACCAAGGGATGTCAAGGAATTCCTCTGGATCCAGAACCCATAATTTCAGCTTTTAGAAAAAATCTGGAGCTATTGATATCACCTTCGCTCTGACCAACTCCAGCTGCTGTCGGCTCTCCGTGATGCCTCACCCAAATGACTCCCTGGTAGACCAATATGATCTCATGCACCAAATTCAAATAAAGGTGCCCGGTAAAACGAGGAACATCAAGAGTTTGTAGAAGCAAGTAACCGGCACAAACTCTCTGTAGCTAAAATCCAAAAAACTTTATCCAAAAGATTAAAATAGCAAGTAAGCGTCCTACATATTTCGGCTGATAGCCTTAGTCATAGACTAATTAAGAACAAGTTGCTTATTTAATTAAATGCCTTTATCCTATTGGATATGGAATATCATCTGACTTAACTTAATTGGATCTAAAAGCTACATATACCATTCTCTAAGCTACATATACCATTGAAGCTTCTATTTGGACATCCATATCAGCATAGTAAATCTATCTTCCCTTGGTAAACATTATCACTTCAGCTTTCTCATATCCTCAATCATAATTTAATTCATAGGTTAATTAACCAGTTTTACCTTACTATTAGTTATAAAATATGTGGTATATACCGTGGTAAGCAATTGACATATAAAACAAGATGAAATCCATAATTCGATTGTTAGTATATATGTTTTTCTCGAACATTTTTTATACATAAACTAAACTATACATCTGCATATATATAGCACACATATATATACATGCCATGAGTCTTAATAACTATAAATTATTTAAGATTTCTAAGATTCTTTATCTTTGTATTATACCACATTAACCATGATTATACACCACTATTTTATGATTTAAGTTATTCCTTTTTAAATTATTCAGAAATGTGTAAATGTGTACTGATGAACCCTACTACTGTTATTCCTCATCTGACTCAATGATGATTTAGATGTATACGCATCCCATAATTTATGATATCATCGGCTGAGTTATAACTTCTTTGTACCCTGTTACCAAGGGTAAAGATCCAATAAGCCTCTCTCTTGTGAAGTAGTTACCGTATAGATAGGGTAACTTTTTAAATTATCATCCATTTAAGTAGAATTGTCATTCTGGGTTCAATTATGAAATGTTTCGCTAGCTGGGATGAATGTAATGATTTTTTTATATCTGACAAATGTTGTCTCATCTTCTCTCTTGCTTCTCGTGTGGTACAACCTAACATAGCATCTTTCACTGCATGTATACCAGGTAACATAAACACATTTTTGCTTCTACAGATGACACATTTCTCTTTCATGTATGTTTTTCATGTGAATTTACCTCAAATGTTCAATTCTGTTAATAAAACCCCCATGGGATGCAGGGACCATATCCACATTTTTGCATACCCTGGGTGTCAAGCCCATATATTTTGGTGTATCTTAAGGGACGGTGAAAAGGTGAAAGAAGATTGCCCAAGGCAACCCCCTTGTCTATAGAAAAATGTTGTGCTACTGTTTGTAACTTTGTCATCGGCCAATAACGTTGGTATGTGTTTCCTTATAATCTTACAAATGTCCTTGTAGTCAGAGGAATAATGGTTAACAAAGGTAACAGGCTGTTCCCTTTGTGTGTGTGTGACCTTTGTCTCTCTTAGAATCCTTTTAAAATACTACTTATGTCAATCTGATCTACTTCACTTTTTGCCCTTTGTATAACATCACTTCTGTGTCCTCTTTCTCTTAGTCTATTGGTCAAGTCAGTACTTTGTCTTTCATAGTCTCCCAAATCTGAGCAATTGAGTTTCGTTCTAATGAACTGACCCTTTTGCAATAAAGAAAGGGACATACTTGGGGTGATTGCTTTTTCTTTTTTTTAAAAAAAATTATTTTCCTTTTATTTGAATTAATATCTCCAACAAATTAACAAAATCGATCACATGTATACAATGAAAAGCAAAAGTATCAGCCTCGCAGGGCTATACAGACAGAATATATTCCCATTTCATTATACGGATCCGACAAATCAAGAACCAGAGTATCTTAAATAACTTTTATCTTTCAATGTTTATGGAGACAATCAAAGAGAGAAACCCCTAATTTTTAGATATTGTCATCAAACAAAACATAAATTCGTACTT
The DNA here is from genome assembly GCF_027579735.1 of Bombina bombina. Classification (NCBI taxonomy): domain Eukaryota; kingdom Metazoa; phylum Chordata; class Amphibia; order Anura; family Bombinatoridae; genus Bombina; species Bombina bombina. Next base: position 12,028 of record NW_026510738.1, read on the forward strand.
ATTATAGTACCATAAAAATATACATTTATAACAATATTGTACTCTTATATTGCCTTGTTATTTTACCCAGACTAATAATATAGTCGATTAGGAGAATCTTGATTAAGCAAGATTAAACGAACTAACATTAACACAGTTAACATAGAACAAAGAACAATAGAAAGCAAAACAGAGCAAAAAAAAACAAACAAAAAAAACCACAAAACCACGTTCCCTCTCCACACTGAAACCCACCCATCACCAACCAGTCAGATGTCTAGCTTGTATTACTGAAGTTAACCCTCCTTCCCAAATGTCTGTACCTATTGGATAATACTAACTGCTGAAATAGCATAGAATCCTGTAAATGGGATAAGATCTGGCTTTGTAAATTCTCTGATAGAGAAATTATAACAGCTTCCCATTTAACCAAGAATAATTTGAGATGGTTATCACAATAGATCATAGGGTCTTTACTGTCTACTATAAGTTGCGTTAGCACATATTACTAATAAAGCTGTAATTTCTTGGCGCATTCTTATCCTTCAAGTTACGTTAAATCAACTGCTAGCCACCAATATAGCTGTATTAATTACAAATTACTACATTAAGTTTAACTTTGGATGATAAAAACCTATTGAGCCAGAACTCAACTTTGCACCAGTATTGTTGAATCTTAGGGCATGAATAGAAAACATGGTTCAGGTCTGCCTCAAGAGAGCTGCATCTTGAGCACTTCACTATTTATTGTCTCTTCCACCTAGATATCCACCAGGGAGTCAAGTAAGCTCTATTTAGTATCTTTACCATGCGATTCTCTAAATGACATCACTCGTGTATATCAAGAATTAGTGTGAAACTTTTTTTAAAGCGATCAAAATTTTAAATTTCTAAGATCCCTACTCCACTTAGCGAACAAATCTGAAATTTTTCCCCTGGGCTTCTGTAGAAATTATATTTTTATATAGACAGGAAATTGATAGTTCCAGCTTGATAAATATTAATACTTGAATCTAGATGCCCTGAAATATTTACATTTAAATCTGTTAATTAATTGGCATCAATAAAGTGACGCACTTGTAGATATACAAAACAATGTATCTTTCTAGATTAAATTCTTTCACTAGAGAGTCAAAAGTCTTGACAGTATTGGTTTGTATATCTATTAATTGCACAATTTTGGTTAGTCCCTTTTTCGTTCCAGTCGTTAAAAGCAAATGTTTTCCATACCACTGATGAATTGGGGGTTTCCCCTGATCGGTAAATATTTTGACATTTAGACTCTGAGAGTAAAATCTGGCATATTTTCTTCCAGACCTGTGTAATATTATTAACAGTATATTGGAAACGAGTTCTTTCAGATAATTTTGTCACTGGAAAGTGCAAAGAGCTGTAAGAGATAACGGAGAGATTTCAATTTCCTAATTTTTATAATTAGTAATATATTCTTTACCTGTTTAGCCAAACTAGTGCGTTTTTTGCTAGAACATACCCAATTATAAAATTTCAAATTGGGGAGAGCTAACCCTTCATCTATTCTCATATGTGCCAAGATTTTTAAGTGCTATCTGTGGTTTCCCTTTTCCCCATAGAATTTGTAGGCATTGAGTATTAAAATTTTGCATAGCTTTGACCGGGATGAGGTTGGAATATTCTGCATGAGAAAAAGAATTTTAGGAAACAGCATCATTTTAATAAGAGTTACTTTTGCCGACAGGGGAAAAGCGGTAACTTGGCCCAGTTTTTTAAAGAGCCTATACATTTCTGCCAGATGGGAGCGTAATTCAAATTATACCACTCAGCCGGATTTTTGAAAGAACTATTCCAAGATATTGAATTTTAGAGGACGCCTGATTTGAAAGGGTTTAAAAGTAAACTATTTCTTTTTTTAATAATCCATAAGATTTCTGATTTAATTCAAATTTATTTTGTAACGCGAAAAACTACTGAATTCATCAATTGTTTCCAGAATACGAGGTATATTTTTAAAAGAATTACTTATATAAAATAAAATATCATCTGCATACATAGACAAAGTAATTTTATATTTTCCCAACATAATCCCTTCTAGTCTTTCTCTACAAAGAATTGCCATCGGTTCCAAAGAAATATTAAACAAGAGTTGTGATAACGGACAGCCCTGTCTAGTTCCTTTCTGGAGACTCGATGAGGTTATACCATTCATCTTTATATATGTAACTGGGTTTTGGTATATTAGTTTAATAGAATTAGCAAAATTCCTGATATCCCAGATCTGTGCAATGCAGTAAATAGGTGATTCCAAGAAATGGAGTTGAATGCCTTTCGGCATCGACCGTCAATAGGGCAAAATCTACTTGTTTGAACCTCTTATCTCTCTGATTAGAGAGCATCTGTTCAATAAGAAACATCGCTGTTCTGATATTTTTCTGTAATGTTCTTCCGGGCATGAAATCCAGTCTGATCTGTTTATATTATTTCTTCTAAGACTCCCTTGAGTCTGTCAGCTAGAATACTAGCTATTATTTTATAGTCTGCATTAAGTAGGGAGATTGGGCGGTATGCATCCATTGTTTCTATATCTTTATCTTTTTTATGTATTAATGTAATATTGGCTCTGCAAAATACCTTGAAGGCTGAATATTTTTAACAAAATAACTATTATATAAGCTCACCAAAACATAGCTAACGTCCTGCTGTAGAATCTTATAGAACTCTATCGGATTAGATCCGGTCCCGGAGCTTTGCCGCTAGGTGACGTTTTTATAGCTTGTATAATTTCTTCTAATGTGATATCCTTATTTAATAGATCCAACTGAATCCTACTAATCTTAGGTGTGTTAATTTTATTCCAAAAATTTGCTTTTATCTCCAAGTCAATGTTACCAGCAGAGTATATTGTCTTATAGAAAGAATAAAATTGTACTAGTATATCTTTTGGAGAAGTATATCTTTTCCCGTTCACCTTAATGGCCCCAATAAAAATTGTTTTTCCTCTTACTTTTTACTAGATTTGCTAGTAATTTTGGCTGGTATTTGGAGATAATCTATTAAATCTAACATTATTGTTGATGTCTTTTTGCAACATATGTTGGTTAAAAAGACTTCTCTCTCTGATTTTGCTTCCTGATATTAAGAACAGTTTGAACTAGAAGAATTTTCTAAATATTTGTTTGTTTTTGTTTTCAAAAGAGCTTTATTGAAGGTTGATGGGCTTACAGAACATAAGCAGTCATACAACTTATGAAACTTCAAAGTTATAAATAAAAATAACACAATCCAATAATCAGGAAAAATATGATTACAACATTTCTAAAATAAAACAGTGCATTCAAGGTATTTATAAATTATTGGTGATCATGTAGGACCCTTGGCGATATTGTCAAACAAGCAGCCTTATTTGTTACCATTATAAACCAGACAGGGTTACACATATTATGACTCACGCAAGTGGCACATACTATTAGTCCGACAGACGTCTTTCTGCTCCAAAGTCCAACAAACTTATACGTCTATAGCATTATACCTTAAAACTTTTAGTAGAAAAGCATAATCAAAAACAAAATCATAAAAAGAAATAAAAGAAACAGCAAATTACGAATCCTATCAAATGATCTGCCAAGGGTCTAACAACAGTCTCCTGAGTAGCGGTGCTAAATTTTCTATCAGCATATACATATCTTATGGTAGGATAAATATTTTCATCCTCTACTGTAATTTTATCTGCTAGTCGCCTCTTAACCGTAGACATATTGCTCCCATAAAAATAACATATCATGGTATACATTCAGGACTGCCCATTTTAAGATAATGTAGCCTCTCCAAGATTAAGGTATTTTTTATTAAGTCAATCCAATTGCTATGTGTGGGCGCATGTACCTTCTTCCAGAACCTTTCTATGGAGTCTTTTTGCTGCATTTATTAGTATTTGATAGAGACTTCTCCTAATCCCACAAGAGATTCCTGGGTAGCATTAAACAAAATTCCCTCAGGGGAGAGTGTCAGTTTGGCCCCAATAAATTTTACTTATCTGTTATATATTTGTAACCAGAAAGTGTGTATTACCCCGCAGTCCCACCATATGTTATACATTGTACCTTCCTGGTCACACCCCTCAGCATCTGTTGCTGGCGCTTTTAAACATATGTTTTAATTTACAGGGAGTAAGATACCACCCTAGTAAGAATTTTGATATTTGTTTCAAGTGCTGCCGCTGAGTGTGCTGATTTGGCTGTCGCTCTGAAACCATGTATCCCACTGTTTACTGGGGTGTTCCCTTCCGATCTCAGCTTCCCATCTATATATGTAGTTTGGTTTGGCAGGGAGACACGACTTGAGTATATCTCTATACATTGTGGAAATTACTTTTTTGGGGTGGTGAGGTTGTATGCATATTTTTTCAAACGTTGTGAGGGTTCTAGTCATGTCTTGCTTATTTTTATGCGGTGGATAAAAAATTACGTACCTTGGTAGTAAATAAACCAGGATTGGAAAAGAGTGAAATCTTGCGTCAATAGAGTGTCTCTTTTCGCTAATCTACCTTTTCCATTAGCAGATATATTGGAATATGATCTAGTAATTTAGGTATTGGGGCTGGATCTAATTTTTTCTCTGGCCGGTGCAACAAAAGTTCCTCATTTGGGTCTAGTATTGTTAGAGGTGAGTAAGTAGATGTTATGCGTTTACTTTTATTGCGTATTCTAAGCCAGTCGGACCAGGTTTCTTTAATATAGGATAATCCTCTACTTTGTCTATAGGGGGGTTTTGAGGTGCCCAACATATCCCACCTAGCTGTGGAATTCCCAGCAATTGGGATTCTAGATTGACTCCTCTCTTGTAGGAGTAATCTCCTTGTCTGCACCACTCAACCACCCTATTCACGGCAATCGCCAGTTTATAGAAGTGCAAGTCGGAACCCCCAGCCCACCATCCTCTCTATGTCTATAGAGCGTACTCTTAGCCTAGCCTTGGTGGCCTTCTATGCCATATATATGTGTCAATGATAGCTTGCATTATACTGATATTCTGCTACAACTCCTGATATAGGCTATGTTTGCATGACATAAAGGGCTTTTGGCAATAATGTAATTTTAGCAGAAGCAATTATTCCAAGCCAGGATATATGTTTTTTCGGCAGCCAAGAGGAGGCTAAATGCTCAAATTCCCCCACCAAATGGCCATAGTTTAATTTTCGTAGGGTCGTAGGATCCTGAGTCAAAAAAATCCCCAGGTATTTCAACGCCTGAACTCTGTATTTTGTAGGGGGTACCTATATTTGAGTGCCGACAGTTCTGCGTCTGAAAAGATTTATCGGGTACAATTCCGATTTGTTTACATTTATCAGAAAAATTTGCAACTGCTCCGTATGTCTCCAATTCTCTTTGAACGTTTGGGAGGGACTGTAATGGATCAGTGAGTGTCATAAGGATATCATCAGCAAACATTGCCAACTTCTATGTTTGCTCTTGTATAGTAATACCCTTTATTCTAGAATGTTCACGTAATTTTATGGTCAATGGTTCCAAAGATAATATAAAGAGGATGGGGGAGAGCGGGCAGCCCTGCCTCATTCCGTTCTGGATTTCTAGGTGATCAGTTAGAAACCCATTAATCTGCCCTGATGGAGTGGAATACAGGGCAGAAATTTTCCTAATAATTTTCATGGGGAAGCCAAATTCTTTAAGGGTTGTTAATAGAAAGGTCCAATCTAATCTATCAAAAGCTTTTTCAGCTTTTTTTCAGTTGAAAGATATATTGCAGGGATTTAAATTTTTTTAAATATATTCCATCAAATTTAGTACTCTACATACATTATCTTTGGCCTCTCTTTGCGGGACAAACCCAACCTGATCTTGGTGTATCATTTTTGGGAGAACTCTATTTATCCTATTTGCTAAGATTTTGGAGTATAGTTTTGAAATCTACGTTTAATAAAGATATTGGCCTAAAATTAGCTGGGGTTTCTGTTTTTTTACCAGGCTTGGGTAGGAGCCGATATATGGGCCTGCAACATTGTCTCAGGGAAAACTACCGATTCCGATATCTGATTAAACAATTGAGTAAATGTGGGGAAGCTGGGTCTTAAAAATTTTTTATAGTACCTATTGCTGAGGCTGTCTGGGCCGGGGCCTTTTCTGGCTTCAATTCTTTAATGGCTTCCAAAATCTCCCTACTGAAGATTTGAGCTGCTAGCAAGGCTACCTCATCTTCCGTGAGTTTAGGAAGACTTATACCTTCTAGATATTTTTCCCACTCCAACTGGTGCAGAGTTGATGATCTATTAGGAAACAGGTTATATAGTTGTGATAAAACTTTCTAAAGGTATCTCCAATGGATTTTGTGTCCTCAATAGTAGTATGAGTGGTGTCTTAAGAGAGTGAATATAGGAGCTGGCATGTTGTCTTTTTAGTGCCCTAGTCAAGAGTTTTCCCAATCTATTCCCCTCACCATAGTATTTCTGTTGTACAAACAGTTGGTGTCTTTGTGATTTAAGTTGTAAATGTTTATTTAAGTTTTCCCTTTTATCTTGTAGGTCCTTAGCTAGCTCCTGGTCTCTAGGATTCAGTTTCAGCAACATATCAGCCTCAGACCACCTCTTGTGCTAGTTTAACATATTCTATAAGGGATTGTTTGCATTTAGAAGCTTGTAGTTTAATAAACTCACCTCTAATATAGGCTTATGTGCTTCCCATACTATTGTGGGGACTGATGTCTGTTGTACTATTAATAGTAAAGTAATTGTCTAAATACTCCGCAAATGCTAACAGCAGATTGTCAAGACGCCAAGAGAAAGGTTTGTTGGGAGCAGAGGGCCATGTCACATTCCACTAAAGAGTGGTCTGACCATACTGTGTGTTTGATATTTACGTGTTTAACTAATGCATAGCACTATATGATCTACTAATATGTAATCTAATCTTGAATAGCTTTTTTGTGGGTTTGAGAAAAAAAGTATAGTCTCGAGTTTGTGGATGAGCATAACGCCATGCATCATGAAGTGTCAAGAGCCTTAATGTCTCTCCATATAGAATGAAGCATTTTTTGATGTTGTCGAACGTTGGGATTGGAGCTATCTAATTCGGGCTCTAAAGGGATATTAAGGCCAATTAGAGGGTCTTTGGCTAGGGCAGAGATTCTGTCTGAGATATGGGAAACAAAACGGCCCTGCCCCAAAATGGGAGCATATAAATTTACAATGGTCACAGGCCTGCCAAACATCAAACCCCAGAATTCCCAAGTACCTTCCCTCTTTGTCTTTGTCTATTTTATGGAGTTTAAATTGGATTGATTTATGTATCCAAAATACTGACACCATTGATTTTTTTATTGGTATTTGTGCTATGAAAATGTTGTGGGTATTGGGAGGAAATATACCTAGGAACCCCGCCAGTTTTAAAATGCGTTTCCTGCAAATAAAGAATCTTCCCTCCTCTCCTACATAAGTCTCAAACAGCCATAGCCCTTTTATTGGGGCAATTAAAACCTTTCAACATTTTGAGTAATGATATGTATAGTGGGTGTGTGGACTTTTGTCACCTTATATTTTGAAGCTTTGTTCTGAGATTTCTAGACCTGCATACCTGTAATATCAATACTACACCGTAAATCCTAGCCCAATGTACCCTCCTCAGGCTAGAGTAGACCCAATGGCAGCATATAGGAAAATAAACAGAATACAATTTGAACAATATAAACAATTGCACAACTGGTGCAAATGAAAAAAACAATAACTAGCTTTTTTTTTTTTTAACAAAAAAAGGGGAACACACAAACCCCCATTGGGCATCTAATTGTTAATAGCAAATGTATGCATAGTGCATAGATTGCATATTGCATATTGCGTACCTGAGACTGTGTAAACGTATGACACCTTACATCTTATTTTGCAGATTAAACAATTTGAACAGCCATATATTACAAACAAAAAGGTTATGTGAGCCATTCTCTTTTTTACACTTTACATTTTAAGAATCTATACAAAACCGGTTCCATGCAATTCACATGTAATAAGCAAATATTGGTTACATATCTTACCTCGCCCCTCATTTCAACAGATACCTCTGAGCAGTCACTTAAATGAGGGCTTCTCCTTCCAGATTTCTTCTTTGGGCTCATCTCACCATAGTGCACCCCCCTTAAAATTCACGGGGCAGACCAAGGCGGACGGCCTCTACATGACATAAATGTCACTGCATCAATAGCAGCCCCTACCCCGCAGGCAAACTTAAATTCAAATTTTGTCCCACCAAGGGAAGTTCAACTTTCCCGAAGCAGTAACAGAGTCAATTCTTTGATTGTCTTTATTTACAGATTTACTGGAGCCTTCCTCCACTCCGTTCTCTTAGGAACTGGGGGAGCAGTGCAGGATTGTTTCCATTCTGTCTCTGCGTACCTCTTCTTGTTGTGTTGGGGTTGCAATGTCCAGATCTTTACAGATCCATTTTATGTCCTCTGTGGTGTGGCATATGAGTCTCCTTCCCTTCCATGGAATTTGCAGGTTGAAAGGATGTCCCCATCTGTAAGGGATGTTGCGTTGTCTTAATGTGGTGGTAAAGAATTTAAATTCTCGCTCTTCTGCAGCGTTCTTGGGGTCAAATCTTCATACAGTTGGATGGTTCAGCCCTGTACTTAAGAGGGAATTTCTGTCTTGCTGATTGCTGCCTTAGTGATTTAAATAGAATATATATGGACTGCTGAAAAGAGACCACAAAATTAAAAAAACACAGGCGCTAAAACAGCTTAAAATAGACAATGAAAACGTGATTTTAAACCATATAGTGCAATATATATATGCTTGAAAATAACAACACCCAGTGCGGACTGGAAACAACAAAAGATGTGGTGAACAACAAAAGTGTATAAAATATATGTTTAATTACATAAGTGAAATGGAGATATTATAATATTAAAATAATTGTACATATAAAAAGCGCTGATCAGGCGCAATGATGAAGTGTAGCATACATTTTAACAATAATGTGATACAAAAAAATGATAATAGAACAACGTGAGAGGTTTAGTATTTTACCAGTATGCGATTTGATGCAATGATTTTTCCAAATAGCCCAGATTTTGAAGAAAGATTTGTGTCTTCAATGGGAGACCAGAGGTCGGTGGTTGAATCCTGAAAGTTCCTTTTCGTGGCGTGAGACTCCAAACCGCAGCGGGCAGCAAAAGTTAATCCAGCAGAATATTGCAAACACCTTTGCACAGGTGGCTGGAAAAGATGCACCTACGGAGGCCGGAGAGAGACAAAAAAAGAGCACAAAAGAGCAACGCGTTTCAACCCGTAAACCGGGTCTTTTTCAAGCTCCCAACAGATAGATAAGTGTGTCATATATAGCCGATGAAATCAGGCTATTGGCTCAATTGCATCAGTGGGTGTATGTATTCCAAGATAATTTGTCAGCCACAATGTTATATGTATCACAGTTCACCCAAACCTTCAACATATATTGTATCAAAGAACAACTAGTATTATGTCAGAAACAAATTACATATGTGCATATATGCCTCTATTTATAATGCACAACTTTAGTTGTATCCATTCCGCACAGAGGTCATTATGAGCATATATAGAAAATATAAAAAAACGCTTATAAAAATTCCGATATAATTATTCAGATAATCAAATTCAAATGTATATAAAATGAATTTAGGGAATATAAAAGATATATAGAAAAAAATATTTATATAAGAAATATATATATATATAAAAAAAAAAATATATATAAAAAATATAGAAAATGCATATATTGGTGACAATCAGAAAAGTGTATTTTGAGGAGGAACAGCAGATAACATTGGAAAGATACATTGATTATTTGAAATTAAAAATATAGAAACTATGTGTATAAGCTAATTATATAGAATAGGAGGTCAATCTTTAGGAAACAGCCAATGTCAAAATCGACATTCAGACCTAGTGGATGTAACGTTTTTAAATCAAAAATCCATTTACTTTCTCTCTTTAAGAGATCATTGTTTATATTTCCTCCTCTCCATTTCTGTTTGACTTTTCTATTCCAAGATAAGAGAATTGACTTAAATTTCATTATTACACATACCAAAATGTTTAGCAATCGGTAAGTCTTTGTTTCTCTTTAATGTAAAATTTTCTATGGACCACATATGTTCTCTGATACGTGTACGTAGGGGTCTTGAGGTCTCACCTGATATTGTAGACCACATTTGCACTGAATGATATAAATAATATTGCTATCTGAGCACCTAATAAGGTCTTTTATCTTATATGATTTTCCTGTTACGTTTGATTTAAATTCTCTACATTTAATTGAGTGTTCACAAGATTTACAGGTTAAACAGGGATAAAAGCCTAAAAGACTATTGCCCATTACGTCCAATTGATTAACACCGTTTGTATGACTATTGCTGTTGTATGTTGGTGCCAGGATGGTCTTAAGATTTTTCACTTTCTTGTACACTACTTGTGGTCTTGATGGAAGAATAGGACCTAATATTTCATCATTTTTAAGTAACTTCCAGTGCTTGTTCAGAATCTTTTCTAATAAATATTTATTTTGGCTGTAATTTGTAATGAATGGAATAAATATCTGCTCAGTCCCTTCTGTATCTTTCTTGGCAGTGTATTTGGTTTGTTTAGATTTGGCGGTTAATAAAGAATTTCTATCAACTAATCGAACCTCAATGAGAGTTTTCTCTATCTCGCTTTCTCTATAACCTCTCTCTATAAATTTTTGTTTTATCAAACTTGACTGATTTTCAAAGTCAGTTGGATTTGTACAGTTTTTACGAATCCTCAAAAATTGCCCTTTGGGGATATTGTCCAACCATTTTTTATGGTGACAACTAGTATAATGGATGTAACTATTCGCATCCACCTTTTTAAAAAAAGTTCGGGCATTTAATTCATTATTATTGACAAAAATTTCTAAGTCAAGAAAGTTAATAGAGGTTTTATCACATATATGGGTGAATTTGAGATTAATTTCATTAGTGTTCATATCTTCAATAAATTTATCTAGTGATAGACAATCCCCTCGCCAAATGATTAAAATATCGTCAATATATCTTTTGAAGGACACCAGGTTTGCCCCAAGTGGGTAATTGGCTAAAAAATAATGTTCCCAATACCCCATAAATAAATTGGCATAACTTGGGGCAAACCTGGTGCCCATTGCTGTGCCTCTCTCTTGATTATAAAAATATCCTTCATAAAAAAAGAAATTGTGTGTTAAAATAAACTCAATGGCTTCTAAAATGAAAGTCTTCTGTTCATAATTCATAGATATATCTCTTTCTAGATAATAATTAATAGCTTTAAGTCCATCTTTATGATTAATACACGTATATAGAGATGTAACATCACAGGATGCCAACAAATAGTCATCCTGCCATGATACATCTCTTATAAGATTCAACACGTCTGTTGAATCCTTTAAAAAGGATGGAAGAAGGTTTCACATATTTCTGCAGGAAAACATCCAAATATTCTGATAAATTGGCTGTTAGAGAGCCTATGCCTGAAATAATTGGCCTGCCTGGGGGATCTGTCATGCTCTTATGTATTTTAGGCAAACAATATAACAAAGGAATTCTTGGAAACTTGGGGAGAAGGTATTCACGTTCTTTTACATTTAGAATTCCTTCGTCTTTAGCTTTATTCAAAATGGATATTAGACTCAATTTATATTTCTCAGTAGGGTCAGATTTTAGCTTTTTATAGGTCAATTCATCTGTGACTATATCATTACACATTTTTTGATAATTGCAGCTGTCCATAACTACAATCCCGCCGCCCTTGTCGGCTGGCTTGATTGTGATGTTTTTTATTCTTCTCTAATTCTTTTATTACTTTTAACTGTTTTCTAGTTGTGTTATTATGAACATTTTTAGGTGTTTTTTCAGATAAATTTTCAATATCTCTGAGTAGCAATTTTTCAAAAGATTCAATGATGGGTCCCTTTTCATTTTTTGGGTAAAATTTAGATTTCTCTTTTAGATTAGTGTGAATAAATTTATCAGATATTAAACAATTAGAGGCTGCTTTCTCAGCACTAGATCTCATAAACCATTTTTTTACTGTTAATTTTCGCACAAATTTGTGAGCATCTACAAACGTGTTGAATCTATTTAAGTTACTAGTTGGGGCAAAAGACAATCCTTTACTTAAAAATTTCCTCATGTTTATCACTTAATGGTTCTTTGCTAAGATTAAAAATGCCTATATTTGGGTTTTTATCAGTTTCTGTATTATTTAAACCCTTGACTTTTTTATTTCTCCTAAGTCCTCCCCTGTTGCCTCGCTTTCTGAAGCCCTTCTTTTTCTTACCATTCTTTGTGGTAATGGGCTTGCTTGAATACTTGAGCCATGGCCTAAAAAACGGTTCCCCAAAATTTGTGGAGATCCGTTATATGAATCAGATCTTCTGTAATCTATGTCTACATGATTGGACAATGGAGAAAATCTATTTGACAATCTTAGGTCATAGTCTGAATGTCTATTCGGTTGATGTATATATTCATGATTTCTAGTTGGAGTGTTAGAATTTCTATATTCGACATTCTGGGCATTATGTCTTCTAGGGAAAGAATGGGATTGTGCATGGCTATTTGAAGTGATTACATTTGGATACATTTCATCTCTATTATTATGTCGGTTATGTGGACCTGACTTATCTTGAGTTCTAAAGTGGTCAACAACATGCTCATACTGATTATCCGCATACTGTCTTCTATTGGTGTTTTGGAAATAACTATTTCTGTCTTTTTCTAGTTGTCTTTGAACTGGCCTAGAATGATTTTCTCTATCAATTTCTCTATGTGTGGAATTGTTAGTGTGGGCCCTGTTAGTTTGAGAGATCCCCTGATGTCTATTGTTTCTCCTAGGTGTATAAGATATATGCATATTAGAAGTGTCTCTTGTACTTTCTTCAATTGATGTTTTCACATCACTTCTCCATCTGTGTGAAATGTAATTATCCCAATTTGGGTTTTTTAATATGTGATAAATAGTCTTCTCTATCCCTTTCAAATTTTTTAACTTTTACCTTCAAAATATCTTCTTTTGGTATTATTGATAGTTTTCTTAATATCTCTTTCCAAATCGTTATATTCTGTGCTATTTTCATAAATTTTCAATTGGACTTCTAAATCTTTGATTTCTTGTTCTAATTTAGTCAAAATTCCATTTCTATGATCCTTAATTAATCTGAGTAAGTTAAAAGAAGCCTCTTCTAGAATTTCATTCCACTTTTTTTTAAAATTAATGTCATCTACTTTAAAAGCACATTCTTTCTTAATTCTGAGACCGCGTGGTACTCTTTTTTGTTCTATGTATTTTTCAATAAAAATGAACTCAATTCTATGTTTTAATTCAGATAAAAGTTTGTCCTCCAATTCCTTCATAAGTTTAAATAGACCCACCAGAATTTTCGAGTGTTACCGGCTGTCCCCCAGAAAAAATCTCATAAATACCTTTATAGATGTCTTCCCTATATTTTAACAGATTGGAATCGGTCATGGGTTTCTGCAGCAGTGAATCCTATAAAGTGAGAGTTAGTGATAATAATGACAAAAAAACGAAAGGGTTAACTGCGCAAAAAGGAAACTATTAAACCTGTGATGATAAAGAGGAAACTCCCAACCTCAATTGCTAAAGTGATTTAAATAGAATATATATGGACTCTGAAAAGAGACCACAAAATTCAAAAAACACAGGCGCTAAAACAGCTTAAATAGACAATGAAAACGTGATTTTTAAACCATATAGTGCAATATATATATGCTTGAAAATAACAACACCCAGTGCGGACTGAAACAACAAAAGATGTGTGAACAACAAAAGTGTATAAAATATATGTTTAATTACATAAGTGAAATGGAGATATTATAATATTAAAATATTTGTACATATAAAAGCGCTGATCAGGCGCAATGATGAAGTGTAGCATACATTTTAACAATAATGTGATACATAGGATGACTATTTGTTGGCATCCTGTGATGTTACATCTCTATATACGTGTATTAATCATAAAGATGGACTTAAAGCTATTAATTATTATCTAGAAAAGAGATATATCTATGAATTATGAACAGAAGACTTTCATTTTAGAAGCCATTGAGTTTATTTTAACACACAATTTCTTTTTTTATGAAGGATATTTTTATAATCAAGAGAGAGGCACAGCAATGGGCACCAGGTTTGCCCAAGTTATGCCAATTTATTTATGGGGTATTGGGAACATTATTTTTTAGCCAATTACCCACTTGGGGCAAACCTGGTGTCCTTCAAAAGATATATTGACGATATTTTAATCATTTGGCGAGGGGATTGTCTATCACTAGATAAATTTATTGAAGATATGAACACTAATGAAATTAATCTCAAATTCACCCATATATGTGATAAAACCTCTATTAACTTTCTTGACTTAGAAATTTTTGTCAATAATAATGAATTAAATGCCCGAACTTTTTTAAAAAGGTGGATGCGAATAGTTACATCCATTATACTAGTTGTCACCATAAAAAATGGTTGGACAATATCCCCAAAGGGCAATTTTTGAGGATTCGTAAAAACTGTACAAATCCAACTGACTTTGAAAATCAGTCAAGTTGATAAAACAAAATTTATAGAGAGAGGTTATAGAGAAAGCGAGATAGAGAAAACTCTCAATGAGGTTCGATTAGTTGATAGAAATTCTTTATTAACCGCCAAATCTAAACAAACCAAATACACTGCCAAGAAAGATACAGAAGGGACTGAGCAGATATTTATTCCATTCATTACAAATTACAGCCAAAATAAATATTTATTAGAAAAGATTCTGAACAAGCACTGGAAGTTACTTAAAAATGATGAAATATTAGGTCCTATTCTTCCATCAAGACCACAAGTAGTGTACAAGAAAGTGAAAAATCTTAAGACCATCCTGGCACCAACATACAACAGCAATAGTCATACAAACGGTGTTAATCAATTGGACGTAATGGGCAATAGTCTTTTAGGCTTTTATCCCTGTTTAACCTGTAAATCTTGTGAACACTCATTAAATGTAGAGAATTTAAATCAAACGTAACAGGAAAATCATATAAGATAAAAGACCTTATTAGGTGCTCAGATAGCAATATTATTTATATCATTCAGTGCAAATGTGGTCTACAATATACAGGTGAGACCTCAAGACCCCTACGTACACGTATCAGAGAACATATGTGGTCCATAGAAAATTTTACATTAAAGAGAAACAAAGACTTACCGATTGCTAAACATTTTGGTATGTGTAATAATGGAAATTTAAGTCAATTCTCTTATCTTGGAATAGAAAAAGTCAAAAAGAAATGGAGAGGAGGAAATATAAACAATGATCTCTTAAAAAGAGAAAGTAAATGGATTTTTGATTTAAAAAACGTTACATCCACTAGGTCTGAATGTCGATTTTGACATTGGCTGTTTCCTAAAAGATTGACCTCCTATTCTATATAATTAGCTTATACACATAGTTTCTATATTTTTTAATTTCAAATAATCAATGTATCTTTCCAATGTTATCTGCTGTTCCTCCTCAAAATACACTTTTCTGATTGTCACCAATATATGCATTTTCTATATTTTTTATATATATTTTTTTTTTATATATATATATATTTCTTATATAAATATTTTTTTCTATATATCTTTTATATTCCCTAAATTCATTTTATATACATTTGAATTTGATTATCTGAATAAATTATATCGGAATTTTTATAAGCGGTTTTTTATATTTTCTATATATGCTCATAATGACCTCTGTGCGGAATGGATACAACTAAAGTTGTGCATTATAAATAGAGGCATATATGCACATATGTAATTTGTTTTCTGACATAATACTAGTTGTTCTTTGATACAATATATGTTGAAGGTTTGGGTGAACTGTGATACATATAACATTGTGGCTGACAAATTATCTTGGAATACATACGCCCACTGATGCAATTGAGCCAATAGCCTGATTTCATCGGCTATATATGACACACTTATCTATCTGTCGGTTTACGGGTTGAAACGCGTTGCTCTTTTGTGCTCTTTTTTTGTCTCTCTCCGGCCTCCGTAGGTGCATCTTTTCCAGCCACCTGTGCAAAGGTGTTTGCATATTCTGCCGGATTAACTTTTGCTGCCCGCTGCGGTTTGGAGTCTCACGCCACGAAAAGGAACTTTCAGGATTCAACCACCGACCTCCGGTCTCCCATTGAAGACACAAATCTTTCTTCAAAATCTGGGCTATTTGGAAAAATCATCGCATCGAATCGCATACTGGAAAATACTAAACCTCTCACGTTGTTCTATTATCATTTTTTTGTATCACATTATTGTTAAAATGTATGCTACACTTCATCATTGCGCCTGATCAGCGCTTTTATATGTACAAATATTTTAATATTATAATATCTCCATTTCACTTATGTAATTAAACATATATTTTATACACTTTTGTTGTTCACACATCTTTTGTTGTTTCAGTCCGCACTGGGTGTTGTTATTTTCAAGCATATATATATTGCACTATATGGTTTAAAAATCACGTTTTCATTGTCTATTTTAAGCTGTTTTAGCGCCTGTGTTTTTTGAATTTTGTGGTCTCTTTTCAGAGTCCATATATATTCTATTTAAATCACTTTAGCAATTGAGGTTGGGAGTTTCCTCTTTATCATCACAGGTTTAATAGTTTCCTTTTTGCGCAGTTAACCCTTTCGTTTTTTTGTCATGATTGCTGCCTTAACAGCTCCCCTCGGATCCCCAAAAGAAGTCTCTCTGGCAGCGTTCCTCTCCGTCAGCTAGAAGCGTCCTGCTCATATGACGCTTAGGCATTACACAGGCCTCATTGCATAACGAGTCTCCCCGCTGACAAGTTATCCGTCCGGAGTGGGTCCCGGTCAGGGATGTTGTTCTGGGTTTGATAAGGCTGCGTTTCAAGATGGTTTAGCTCATGCACACTAGCATTTAACTTGATTTAGCCCTTTAGGAAGACCAGAGCTCACAAACGTGCAGCCATCTCCTCTGAGCGCTGGCTCCGCCCCCCCAGAATTTTCTAAATATTTTAAATATTTATTTTTTAACTGGTTAGACAGTTGGATTTCTCTTATACTCAGGATCTTTTTCCTAGCACTCATATATGTCTAGATTTGTCCTCTAAGGAAGGCTTTGGCTGTCTCCCAGAAAATTTCTACCTTTGACATATAGCTTTTATTAAAATGAACGAATTCTTTCCATTTAGATTGTAGCCAATTTCTAAATTTAAAATTGGAAATAAGAAAGGAAGGAAAGAAGAAGCTCTTCTTTTGTTCTGGTGAGAAATCAGATAATCAATTGATATATATATAATTGCATGATCCGACACCAATATATTTGAGATATCCGAGGAGATTTCAGCACTCAAAAGGGATTCACTTATCAATATCATATCTATTCTCGAAAATCTCTTGTAAGACTTAGATTCACAGGTATAAGCTTTCTTGTCTGGGTGCTGAAGCCTCCACACATCTTTTAAATTTAAAACTTTTGGCCAAACTGCCAAGACTTTTTGCCTTCCTAGAATACCTATCAATCTGTACATTTTTCAACCGATCAAGATAGGGGTTAAATACGCTATTAAAATCACCTCCCACTATGATTTGCGTGTCTATATGATCTATAAACAAATTTTCCCAAAATATCGGACAGTATTCATTAGGTGCATATACAGTGCAAATCGTTAGATTGAGCCCATGTAAAGAGACTCTTAAAATTAACAGCTAGATTTAGAGTTTGGCATTAGCCGTCAAAACCAGCGTTAGAGGCTCCTAACGCTGGTTTTGGGCTACCGCTGGTATTTAGAGTCTTGTAGGTAAGGGTCTAACGCTCACTTTCCAGCTGTGACTTTTCCATATCGCAGATCCCCTTACGTCAATTGCGTATCCTATCTTTTCAATGGGATCTTTCTAACGCTGGTATTTAGAGTCTTGACTGAAGTGAGTGTTAGAAATCTAACGACAAAACTCCAGCCGCAGAAAAAAGTCAGTAGTTAAGAGCTTTCTGGGCTAACGCCAGTTCATAAAGCTCTTAACTACTGCGCTCTAAAGTACACTAACACCCATAAACTACCTATGTACCACTAAACCGAGGCCCCCCCACATCGCCGCCACTCTATTAAAAAATTGTAACCCCTAATCTGCCGACCGCACACCGCCGCCACCTACGTTATCCATATGAACCCCTAATCTGCTGCCCCTAACACCGCCGACCCCTATATTATATTTATTAACCCCTAATCTGCCGCCCCCAACGTCGCCTCCACCTACCTACAATTATTAATCCCTAATCTGCCGACCGGACCTCACCGCTACTATAATAAAGTTATTAACCCCTAATCCGCCTCACTCCCGCCTCAATAACCCTATAATAAATAGTATTAACCCCTAATCTGCCCTCCCTAACATTGCCGACACCTAACTTCAAGTATTAACCCCTAATATGCCGACCGGACCTCACCGCTACTCTAATAAATGTATTAACCCCTAAAGCTAAGTCTAACCCTAACACTAACACCCCCTAAATTAAATATAATTTAAATCTAACGAAATAAATCATTTCTTATTAAATAAATTATTCCTATTTAAAACTAAATACTTACCTGTAAAATAAACCCTAATATAGCTACAATATAAATAATAATTATATTGTAGCTATCTAAGGCCTAGATTTGGAGTTTGGCTGTAAAAGGGCTGTTAACGCTCCGCGGGCTTTTTTCTGGCCGCACCATAAAATTAACTCTGGTATCGAGAGTTCAAACAAATGCTGCGTTAGGCTCCAAAAAAGGAGCGTAGAGCATTTTTACCGCAAATGCAACTCTCGATACCAGAGTTGCTTACGGACGCGGCCAGCCTCAAAAACGTGCTCATGCACGATTCTCCCATAGGAAACAATGGGACTGTTTGAGCTGAAAAAAAACCTAACACCTGCAAAAAAGCAGCGTTCAGCTCCTAACGCAGCCCCATTGTTTCCTATGGGGAAACACTTCCTACGTCTGCACCTAACACTCTAACATGAACCCCGAGTCTAAACACCCCTAACCTTACACTTACTAACCCCTAATCTGCCGCCCCCGCTATCGCTGACCCCTGCATATTTTTTTTAACCCCTAATCTGCCGCTCCGTAAACCGCCGCAACCTACGTTATCCCTATGTACCCCTAATCTGCTGCCCTAACATCGCCGACCCCTATATTATATTTATTAACCCCTAATCTGCCCCCTCAACGTCGCCTCCACCTGCTAACACTTATTAACCCCTAATCTGCCGAGCGGACCTGAGCGCTACTATAATAAAGTTATTAACCCCTAATCCGCCTCACTAACCCTATCATAAATAGTATTAACCCCTAATCTGCCCTCCCTAACATCGCCGACACCTACCTTCAATTATTAACCCCTAATCTGCCGAGCGGAGCTCACCGCTATTCTAATAAATGTATTAACCCCTAAAGCTAAGTCTAACCCTAACACTAACACCCCCCTAACTTAAATATAATTTACATCTAACGAAATAAATTAACTCTTATTAAATAAATGATTCCTATTTAAAGCTAAATACTTACCTGTAAAATAAATCCTAATATAGCTACAATATAAATTATAATTATATTATAGCTATTTTAGGATTAATATTTATTTTACAGGCAACTTTGTAATTATTTTAACCAGGTACAATAGCTATTAAATAGTTACGAACTATTTAATAGTTACCTAGTTAAAATAATAACAAATTTACCTGTAAAATAAATCCTAACCTAAGATATAATTAAACCTAACACTACCCTATCAATAAAATAATTAAATAAACTACCTACAATTACCTACAATTAACCTAACACTACACTATCAATAAATTAATTAAACACAATTCCTACAAATAAATACAATTAAATAAACTAGCTAAAGTACAAAAAATAAAAAAGAACTAAGTTACAAAAAATAAAAAAATATTTACAAACATAAGAAAAATATTACAACAATTTTAAACTAATTACACCTACTCTAAGCCCCCTAATAAAATAACAAAGCCCCCCAAAATAAAAAATTCCCTACCCTATTCTAAATTAAAAAAGTTACAAGCTCTTTTACCTTACCAGCCCTGAACAGGGCCCTTTGCGGGGCATGCCCCAAGAATTTCAGCTCTTTTGCCTGTAAAAGAATAAATACAATACCCCCCCCCAACATTACAACCCACCACCCACATACCCCTAATCTAACCCAAACCCCCCTTAAAGAAACCTAACACTAAGCCCCTGAAGATCTTCCTACCTTGTCTTCACCATCCAGGTATCACCGATCCGTCCTGGCTCCAACATCTTCATCCAACATCTTCATCCAACCCGATCAGCCAATAGAATGCAAGCTCAATCTGATTGGCTGATTGGATCAGCCAATCGGATTGAACTTGATTCTGATTGGCTGATTCCATCAGCCAATCAGAAAATTCCTACCTTAATTCCGATTGGCTGATAGAATCCTATCAGCCAATCGGAATTCGAGGGACGCCATCTTGGATGACGTCCCTTAAAGGAACCGTCATTAGTCGGGAGACAACGGAAGAAGAGGATGGATCCGCGTTGCCTTCAAGATGGACCCGCTCCGCACCGGATGGAAGAAGATCGAAGATGCCGCTTGGAGAAGATGTTTGCCGGTCCGGATGTCCTCTTCTTGCCGGATAGGAGGAAGACTTTGGAGCCTCTTCTGGACCTCTTCAGCACCGGATGATGGATCGCCAACCCCCGCTTGGGTTGGATGAAGATGTTGGAGCCAGGACGGATCGGTGATACCTGGATGGTGAAGACAAGGTAGGAAGATCTTTAGGGGCTTAGTGTTAGGTTTATTTAAGGGGGGTTTGGGTTAGATTAGGGGTATGTGGGTGGTGGGTTGTAATGTTGGGGGGGGTATTGTATTTATTCTTTTACAGGCAAAAGAGCTGAAATTCTTGGGGCATGCCCCGCAAAGGGCCCTGTTCAGGGCTGGTAAGGTAAAAGAGCTTGTAACTTTTTTAATTTAGAATAGGGTAGGGAATTTTTTATTTTGAGGGGCTTTGTTATTTTATTAGGGGGCTTAGAGTAGGTGTAATTAGTTTAAAATTGTTGTAATATTTTTCTTATGTTTGTAAATATTTTTTTATTTTTTGTAACTTAGTTCTTTTTTATTTTTTGTACTTTAGCTAGTTTATTTAATTGTATTTATTTGTAGGAATTGTGTTTAATTAATTTATTGATAGTGTAGTGTTAGGTTAATTGTAGGTAATTGTAGGTAGTTTATTTAATTAATTTATTGATAGGGTAGTGTTAGGTTTAATTATATCTTAGGTTAGGATTTATTTTACAGGTAAATTTGTTATTATTTTAACTAGGTAACTATTAAATAGTTCTTAACTATTTAATAGCTATTGTACCTGGTTAAAATAAATACCAAGTTGCCTGTAAAATAAATATTAATCCTAAAATAGCTATAATATAATTATAATTTATATTGTAGCTATATTAGGATTTATTTTACAGGTAAGTATTTAGCTTTAAATAGGAATCATTTATTTAATAAGAGTTAATTTATTTTGTTAGATGTAAATTATATTTAAGTTAGGGGGGGTGTTAGTGTTAGGGTTAGACTTAGCTTTAGGGGTTAATCAATTTATTAGAATAGCGGTGAGCTCCGGTCGTCAGATTAGGGGTTAATAATTGAAGTTAGGTGTCGGCGATGTTAGGGAGGGCAGATTAGGGGGGTTAATACTATTTATTATAGGGTTAGTGAGGCGGCTTAGGGGTTAATAACTTTATTATAGTAGCGCTCAGGTCCGCTCGGCAGATTAGGGGTTAATAAGTGTAGGCAGGTGTCGGCGACATTGAGGGGGGCAGATTAGGGGTTAATAAATATAATATAGGGGTCGGCGGTGTTAGGGGGTAGCAGATTAGGAGTACATAGGGATAACGTAGGTGGCGGCGCTTTGCGGTCAGAAGATTAGGGGTTAATTATTTTAAGTAGCTGGCGGCGACGTTGTGGGGGGCAGGTTAGGGGTTAATAAATATAATATAGGGGTCGGCGGTGTTAGGGGTAGCAGATTAGGGGTACATAGGGATAACATAGGTGGCGGCGCTTTGCGGTCGGAAGATTAGGGGTTAATTATTTTAAGTAGCTGGCGGCGACGTTGTGGGGGGCAGGTTAGGGGTTAATAAATGTAATACAGGGGTCGGCGGTGTTAGGGGCAGCAGATTAGGGGTACATAAGTATAACGTAGGTGGCGGTCGGCAGATTAGGGGTTAAAAAATTTAATCGAGTGGCGGCGATGTGGGGGGAGCTCGGTTTAGGGGTACATAGGTAGTTTATGGGTGTTAGTGTACTTTAGGGTACAGTAGTTAAGAGCTTTATGAACCGGCGTTAGCCAGAAAGCTCTTAACTCCTGCTATTTTCAGGCGGCTGGAGTTTTTGTCGTTAGAGCTCTAACGCTCACTTCAGAAACGACTCTAAATACCGGCGTTAGAAAGATCCCATTGAAAACATAGGATACGCAAATGGCGTAGGGGGATCTGCGGTATGGAAAAGTTGCGGCTGAAAAGTGAGCGTTAGACCCTTTAATCACTGACTCCAAATACCAGCGGGCGGCCAAAACCAGTGTTAGGAGCCTCTAACACTGGTTTTGACGGCTACCGCCGAACTCCAAATCTAGGCCTTAGGATTTATTTTTATTTTACAGGCAACTTTCAATTTATTTTAATTAGGTACAATAGCTATTAAATAGTTATTAACTATTTAATAGCTACCTAGCTAAAATAAAGAGAAATTTACCTGTAAAATAAAAACTAACATAAGTTACAATTAAACCTAACACTACACTATGCTTTAATAAATTATTCCTATTTAAAACTAAATACTTACCTGTAAAATAAACCCTAAGATAGCTACAATGTAATTAATAATTATATTGGAGCTATCTTAGGATTTATATTTATTTTACAGGTAACTTTGTATTTATTTTAGCTAGTTAGAATAGTTATTAAATAGTTAATAACTATTTAATAACTACCTAGCTAAAAGAAATACAAAATTACCTGTAAAATAAATCCTAACCTAAGTTACAATTAAACACTACACTATCATTAAATTAATTAAATAAATTAACTACAAATAACTACAATTAAATACAATTACATAAACTAACTAAAAACATTAAAAACATTTTAAAAACATTACAACAATTTTAAGCTAATTACACCTAATCTAAGCCCCCTAATTGTCAGGTTAGGAAATGTCCAGAAGAAGACCCAAATGCTAGGGCGAACTTAAACAACACCCTTGCACTCTGAGTTTAATCCAGGACGTGACCCCACAACAACCTCCAAAAAACAAAGTACTCACGATATGGAGCAGGGTTAGCCTGTGCCAAAGTAATTCATGATATCAGCCAGATAGACTTCTGAATAAGGAACTGGTTTCAGGAAATGTCTTCCACAGAATCAGGAGAGCAGGGATAGTCCACTTATACTCAGACAGAAGAAGGGTAAAACAGGAAACAGTTAATAATGCAGGAGTAGGTCATTTGTTATCAGGCAGTCTGAAGGTTAACACTGTGTAGACAGTCTTTGCAGAGTATGCAACAGGTAATCAGGCAGTTTGAGGGTTAACACTGAGTAGACAGTCTTTGCAGAGTATGCAACAGGTAATCCGGCAGTTTGAGAGTTAACACTGTGTAGACAGTCTTTGCAGAGTATGCAACAGGTAATCAGGCAGTTTGAGGGTAAACACTGTGTAGTCAGAACTTGCAGAATTAACAACATGTAATCAGGTAGTTTGAAGGTTAACACTGTGTTGTCAGAACTTGCAGTGATAGCAACAGGTAAGCTGGTAGTTTGAAGGTTAACACAGATTAATCAGTACTTGTTGAGATTGGCAACAGGATATCAAGCAATTTGAAGGTTTACACTGAATAATTGTATTTGCAGAGTTTGGAAACAGGTAAACATGCAGATTGAAAGTTTCACAGAAATAACAGTATTTGAATAGTTTTGCACTACACAGAGTAGTCTGAATATGTAGGGTTTGCAGCAGGTAAACAGGAAGTTTGAAAGTTTCACAAAACAAACAGTACTTGCATTGTTTGGAGACAGGTAATCAGGAGGTTGAAGGTTAATCCAGCATAGTAAGTCCTTGAAGAGATTGGCAACAGAAAAGCAGCAGTTAGAGAGATTCCTCAGCGAAATCCTATCAGAAACCTTAAAGTTAACAAACAAACAGGCACTGGAGAAACAGGAAGCCCAGAATAAAAAGCCTGGTTGTGACATCATCAGGAAGGGGTGGCTCAGACACCTGTCAATCAAGCACACAGAGAGGACTGCAGAGCTTCCCAGCAGCTGAGCGTGACACTAATAAAATAACAAAGCCCCCCAAAATAAAAAAATGCCCTACCCTATTCTAAATTTAAAAAGTTCAAAGCTCTTTTACCTTACCAGCCCTTAAAAGGGCCTTTTGCGGGGCATGCCCCAAAGAAAACTGCTCTTTTGCCTGTAAAAGAAAAATACAACCCCCCCAACATTAAAACCCACCACCCACATACCCCTAATCTAACCCAAACCCCCCTTAAATAAACCTAACACTACCCTCCTGAAGATCATCCTACCTTGAGTTGTCTTCAGCCAGCCGACCCACCGATGGAACCGAAGAGGAGATCCAGAGTGGCAGAAGTGATCCTCCAAGGGGCGCTGAAGTCTTCCATCCGATGAAGTGATCCTCCAGGTGGCGCAGAAGAAGTCTTCCATCCGGGCAATGTCATCTTCCAAGCGGCGCTGAAGAAGTCTTCCATCCGGGCGATGTCATCTTCCAAGCTGGGTCTTCAATCTTCTTCTTCAGGATCCATCTTCATTCCACCGACGCGGAACATCCTTCTTCCCAGATGGACTACCGACGAATGAAGGCTCCTTTAAGGGACGTCATCCAAGATGGCTTCCCTTGAATTCCGATTGGCTGATAGGATTCTATCAGCCAATCGGAATTAAGGTAGGAAAAATCTGATTGGCTGATGGAATCAGCCAATCAGATTCAAGTTCAATCCGATTGGCTGATCCAATCAGCCAATCAGATTGAGCTCGCATTCTATTGGCTGATCGGAACAGCCAATAGAATGCGAGCTCAATCTGATTGAGGGGGTTAATAAGTGTAAGGTTAGGGGTGTTTAGACTCGGGGTACATGTTAGGGTGTTAGGTGCAGACTTAGGAAGTGTTTTCCCCTTAGGAAACAATGGGGCTGCGTTAGGAGCTGAACGCTGCTTTTTTTCAGCTCAAAATGCCCCATTGTTTTCTATGGGGGAATTGTGCACGAGCACGTTTTTGAAGCTGGCCGCGTCCGTAAGCACTGATGGTATTGAGAGTTGCAGTGGCGGTAAATATGCTATACGCTCCCTTTTTGGAGCCTAACGCAGCCCTTCTGTGAACTCTAAATACCAGAGGCCACTCCTCTTTTCCTACCTATTGCAGGGGCTGCTATGACCCCACCGATCCATCCCATCATTAATTTTCCAACTTCATGCTCATTTAAGCCTGTCTCTTGTATGAGGGCAATGTCTGGGGTGGATTTTTTTAAGTGATATATTATTTTCTTTCTCTTAATGGGAGAAGATATCCCCCCAACATTCCAAGAATTTATTTTAAGCGGTTTTATCATCTATATTCTATTTTTATCTGGGTTTATATGGACCATAGATACAATTAGAACTGATAGCCAACTAGTTAGTATTAGGAGTGACGAAGTGGGAGGAAACAAACACAAAGAAAAAAAAAGATCCTATAGAACATCTCAAAACATACATAAAAGTACAGCCTAATACCTATTAATTGTGAATTATTGTACTTTCTCATTTTGTAATAGCTAAAGAAAAAATTAATACAGCCTGTTACTTGCAGCACTACACTTATTGTGCTTTCACCATTTGTGACTTAACCTTTTTAATGAATTGTTTTGCATTTTCTGAACTATCTATGAATATCGTCTCTGCATTATATAGGATTTTTAATCTAGCAGGGTAAATCATAGTTGTTTTTATACCTAATTCAATCAATTGTGTGCAGAAAGGAGAGATTTCTTTCCTTTTGTTTAACGTTTCTACCGCAAAGTCCTGAAAGATTAAAATTCGCTTATTGATAAACTCAAAAGGAAAATATTTGCGATATAGTGTAAGAATTTTAGACTTATCCTGAAAATCCAAAAACCTTGCTATTATGGGTCTTTTTAAGTTAGGGGTTCCATCTTTTAAATTGACAGGACCTACTCTGTGAACTCTTTCAACTTTTATTGGAAGTTGTTCTATGGGATATCCTAAGGCTTTGGGTAAATGGAACAAAATTAATTCCATAATATCAGTGTGTTTCTGGAAGTCAGGAATTCCTATAAACCTTAAATTGTTTCTTCTAGACCTGTCTTCGAGGTCATCTATGCGAAGTTGAAGTGTGTGGATTAATTTGGCTTGAGAATCCAGAGAATTGTAAGTCATCTATATCTGATATTCTGGATTCTATCTCTGTCAATCTATTGAAAATTGTTTGATTTCATTAGACTGAAACATTATCTCCTTTTTTATATTGTCAAATTGAGGCAAAAAAATATCAGAGATTTTTTTAACCAAACTCTCTATGTCAATCTGATGGCTTATATTAGGACTCTTGTCAGCTTGATCTAGATCCGCTAAACCAATACTATTTCTAGGTTTCCTGTCTTTTACTTGTTCAGGAGGCATAATTTCACTGTTATTTTTACTACTAGTCAAAATTCTATACATCTACTATTTATACAATGTGGGGCAGTGATCCGTGTGAACACTGTGATATATATATATACAGCAAAGAGAGTGCCGCAATAAATTAAGGTGTATTTTAAAGTGTATAGAGAGAAAAAAAAAAAAAGGAAGAAAAATTAAGGATGTAACCTAAAAAAAAGGTTACCTCTATATGTCAGTGTGTATAGAAAGTGAGTGTGCTTATACGTGTCTTCACTGTGAGCAAAAAAAAAAACTTGTGAGTGATAAAACAGTGGAGCACTACCTACTGTATGTGCAAGTATACTAGTCTTTTGACCTCTATCAATAACCAGTTCCTAATGTAGGTGGAGGGAGGCGGTATATTATCAGAGCAGCTGTGTTTTCTTAAAACATTTCACCTTCTATTAATAGTAAAGTCCCCTGCTTACTATACAAGAATCAGATTAACTACCTATTGAATATAAGTCAGAGTTGTCAACGTGTTACATAATAACTTCAGTCTAAACTTTAATCAGAGAGAGAACATACATAACACATTTCTTTCTTTTCCGTACAGAGAATCTTTCCAATCTTTTAAATATTTAAATACTGCTATATAAAAATAATATCTATTAAATAAGTAGTATAGCAGTTGTTTGTCCCTTTCCTATCTAACAGTATATCAAACTAAGCCTTTGTGGGCAATATTTTATTAGTCTAACAATTTCCAACTACTTTAAGCTAGCCCCTTCAAGAGAGGAACAAAAATCCTTATTTTGCTAGAAGATAACAGACACATACATTTCAGAATATACTGCTATATGTGCAAGAATGGAATTAATAAATAGGATGATAGCCTTGCCTTTATTGCTCGTCAGGGTATAGATTTTAACCTTGATATATCTTCATTATTAAACACACAAGCTCAAGATTGGGCCTATAACAGTACTTATAGCAAAAGAAAATAAATGCAGTAATATATTAGGTCGCTTCTGCACTTAAATTTAATTGCTCTATAGAGTGAATATTTTCCATGTAAAAGTGTGTTCCCACTTATTGACTTGCGATATATAGTGCTATCAACACTCTTCCTTGTAACATCTGCAATAAGGGTGACATCTAAGTAATTGATTTTAAAATGGTCAAATTCATGTGTAAAGTCCAAACCCCACGGATTATCATTCAGGTAATTCAAGAAGCATGTTAATTTTCCTGTGTCACCAGTCCATATGTAAATTAGATCATCGATAAAACTATGCTACAAATGTAAAGTGTGAGAAAAAGGATTACAAATAGCTGCTGAGAGAGTATATATATATATATATATATATATATATATATATATATATATATATATATATATATATATATATATATATATAGGGAAACAGGAAAGACTCCTCGGCACTCCAAAGGTAAGATGAAATAAAAGCAGTCCTTTATTCAATAGCCTTTAAAAGCATAGAATACATACAGCAACTTGGTAAAATCAAATGTAGAACAGAAAAGCAGGGGGAATATCACCCTCCTGTGACATCATACGCGTTTTATGCCTCTAGGGCACTTGTTCACTGATAGGGAACAGGTGGTGAAAGTGTTCATTTTATACAGACTTGTATCCAATGAATATACATCAATTAACACTTTTCTTGTTAACCCCTTATGTTCTGTAAGATACATAGTTCATAACAAAATTGATAAGCAACTATATTTAGAAATACAAAATGTTTAAAGAATTTCTTACATTAGTACTTAACCACATTAGAAATAAATTAAACTCAAATTGCAGATATTAAATATAAAAACATATATATAAAGAACATGATTCATGTATGTATAAATGAGCTAGATATGGAAAAAACAATTATAAGATATTATTGCCCATCTACAACTATAGATTATATACTTCATATAATATCCAAATTTGATCTTATTCTGCTAATTTACTCAGTAATAAATATAATGTGCTTTAATTGGCATATTGCTTGTTTTTTATTGTGTATTGCCATTTAAATAGATTTTGTATACTTGTCAGTATTGAACAAACATATTGACGTCCATCCTAGAATTTAGACCAGTGGGGTACTCTCGTTTTAAGGTGTAGAATCCAAAAAACCTCCCTTTCATCTAATTTATTTTCCCTATCACCCCCCTCTGGGGTGTCTAGTAATGAAATCAATACCCTGAACTTTAAGAGTGAGCTATCTGAATTGTGATTGTGTCTGAAATGCTTAGCTATAGGGGTTTTTGACTCAGGATCCTCTATTGATCTTAGGTGCTCCATGACCCGGTCCTTTAAGGACCTCTTGGTGCGCCCTATGTATTGAATCTTACATCCCTGACACGTTAGAAGATAGACTACATGTGTGCTATTACAATTTATAAAGTATCTTATATCGCACACTTTGTCAAGTGCTTCTGATCTACAAGTATTGCCTTGTATGATATGTGAGCATGTCTTACATCGTGAGGCATTGCACTTATAGCAACCATTACGTTTTTGTAACCATGTACCACTAATGACTCTAGGCAGCATCGAAGGTGATAATATGTTTCTTAAAGTTTTCGCCTTGCGTGACACAAATTTACATCCACCCCCTATAATCTGACTTAATTTTTCATCATTCTGTAATATTGGTAAATTTTGTTTTATCAATTTGCAGATTTTTCCATATTCCATACTTAATGGTGTTGAAAATATTTGTGTGGAGGAATAGTTTTTCTTATTACTAGTTTTCCCTATATGTTTTATTTTTCTTGTATGTTAACAATTCAGACCTAGAAATTTTGTCTACATCCATTTTTGCTTGTGTCAATACTGTTTTGGGATATCCACGTACTTTAAGGCGTTCCATAGTTTCCACTGCTTTTTGTTCATAGATGATAGGATCTGAAGAATTACGCTTAACTCTGATTAGCTGGCTTTTGGGAATGGATTTAAGAAGATGTGGGGGATGACAAGAATTATATTTGAGAATGCTATTACCCGAAGTGGGTTTACGGGTATATTTCTACCTGTATGTTTCCGCCAATAGGTTTCATTGTCACATCCAAAAAATTTAAAGATTCCGTGCTAGATTCAATTGTAAAGCTTAAATTCAACCTGTTCTGTGACACATACTGATGAAAAAAATTGATAGACTCATTAGTTCCCTCCCAAACAAATATCAAGTCATCAATATACAGGGAGTGCAGAATTATTAGGCAAATGAGTATTTTGACCACATCATCCTCTTCATGCATGTTCACTCCAAGCTGTATAGGCTCGAAAGCCTACTACCAATTAAGCATATTAGGTGATGTGCATCTCTGTAATGAGAAGGGGTGTGGTCTAATGACATCAACACCCTATATCAGGTGTGCATAATTATTAGGCAACTTCCTTTCCTTTGGCAAACTGGGTCAAAAGAAGGACTTGACAGGCTCAGAAAAGTCAAAAATAGTGAGATATCTTGCAGAGGGATGCAGCACTCTTAAAATTGCAAAGCTTCTGAAGCGTGATCATCGAACAATCAAGTGTTTCATTCAAAATAGTCAACAGGGTCGCAAGAAGCGTGTGGAAAAACCAAGGCGCAAAATAACTGCCCATGAACTGAGAAAAGTCAAGCGTGCAGCTGCCAAGATGCCACTTGCCACCAGTTTGGCCATATTTCAGAGCTGCAACATCACTAAAGCGCCCAAAAGCACAAGGTGTGCAATACTCAGAGACATGGCCAAGGTAAGAAAGGCTGAAAGACGACCACCACTGAACAAGACACACAAGCTGAACGTCAAAACTGGGCCAAGAAATATCTCAAGACTGATTTTTCTAAGGTTTTATGGACTGATGAAATGAGAGTGAGTCTTGATGGGCCAGATGGATGGGCCGGTGGCTGGATTGGTAAAGTGCAGAGAGCTCCAGTCCAACTCAGACGCCAGCAAGGTGGAGGTGGAGTACTGGTTTGGGTCCTTTTCGGGTTGAGGATGGAGTCAAGCTCAACTCCCAGTCCTACTGCCAGTTTCTGGAAGACACCTTCTTCAAGCAGTGGTACAGGAAGAAGTCTGCATCCTTCAAGAAAAATATGATTTTCATGCAGGACAATGCTCCATCACACGCGTCCAAGTACTCCACAGCGTGGCTGGCAAGAAAGGGTATAAAAGAAGAAAATCTAATGACATGGCCTCCTTGTTCACCTGATCTGAACCCCATTGAGAACCTGTGGTCCATCATCAAATGTGAGATTTACAAGGAGGGAAAACAGTACACCTCTCTGAACAGTGTCTGGGAGGCTGTGGTTGCTGCTGCACGCAATGTTGATGGTGAACAGATCAAAACACTGACAGAATCCATGGATGGCAGGCTTTTGAGTGTCCTTGCAAAGAAAGGTGGCTATATTGGTCACTGATTTGTTTTTGTTTTGTTTTTGAATGTCAGAAATGTATATTTGTGAATGTTAAGATGTTATATTGGTTTCACTGGTAAAAATAAATAATTGAAATGTGTATATATTTGTTTTTTGTTAAGTTGCCTAATAATTATGCACAGTAATAGTCACCTGCACACACATATATCCCCCTAAAATAGCTATAACTAAAAACAAACTAAAAACTACTTCCAAAACTATTCAGCTTTGATATTAATGAGTTTTTTGGGTTCATTGAGAACATGGTTGTTGTTCAATAATAAAATTAATCCTCAAAAATACAACTTGCCTAATAATTCTGCACTCCCTGTATCGCCCGTAATAGACAATATTTTTACGAAAAGGGTTTCTATCTCCAAAGATGTGGAAGAGCTCCCACCAACCTAAAAAAAGGTTGGCGTAAGATGGCGCAAATTTAGCGCCCATAGCTGTTCCACATCTTTGGATATAGAAACGACCCTCAAAAAGGAAAAAATTATGGCAAGTATATATATATATATATATATATGTAGATCTCAGAGGTGGTGCAAGTAAATACTGCTTCCCTATGAAGTGTGATATGTTAGGTTCATGTGTATATGACCTAAGAGTATCAAAAGATATTTGAGAGAACTTGTAATGGATAGGTCCTGTTAAAGCATATTGCTACAATGCGTGATCAGACAGTGGGAAATGATCGCAAATAAGATATACAATGTAAATCTTAACAGGTTATATCATTTTATTAATTGGCAAGTAAGATATATTATCTTAACAGGAAAGTGACACCGGTGTCAAGGGGCAATAAATGTTAACTACAATATAACAATATTAAAATGTATATACATTAATGGTAAAAAATGAAATAAAAATGTCTTTATAAAAAACAGTATTGATATAAATTAATGCACATCTAGTACTATTAAAATAATATGTGAACCAGAGAGAATATAATGTCCAGAAGTGTATGTGATACACTGATATAGTTCCCAAATGGATCAAAGAGTATGTCCGATGGTATCACTATTATAAGTGATGCAACTTTGATGTTTAATATTGCTACGATTAGCGTGTGGTTAAAATCTTTAGCGTACAATCAAAGAGAGGCTGTAGATATAGAGCTCACATATATTGTGCTGGATGTAGGTATTCTTCTATGTAAAAAGTTCAAAATGTACCTGTTATTTAAGATGAAACTTTAGATGATTGTCTGGTGATATACTCACAGTGCACTGTGGTGTTTGTTGAATTAATTCGGTTCTTGTCTGGTGTGTCTACCGGCTTCAGGTATACTAGGATTGGATGTCTTGTCTCCTCTGTAGTAGTCTGCCAGTTGCCTGATCCGGTGCTGCTCACAGCATACGCCTTTTCCTTACAGTGCTCCTTGCAGCTTCCGTTTCTTTACAGTGAGGTGTTAATCGACTTCAGGTGTGATAGGGTAACTGATTTTTCTGCTGTCCTTGTGTTCTACAATCGAGAGCTCAGGTTCTACTCGTTTCGGCTGAAACGTCCCTGCTATTTTATGGCTTCCTGTTAACCTAATAAAGAAGAAGATTTTTTGGATAAACAGTGCTAGGATCTCCTTTGTGTTTTTGGTTCTGTATGCAGGGGGTGTTGTAGGACCCCATTGATCCACGTGCACTTTGTAAATTTTTATGGGACATACACAGTGCTGTACCAAGCCTTTGAACTATTATATATATATATATATATATATATATATATATATATATATACATACACATATTTTGACATGTAAATGTTTGTAAATATACAATATTACCCTTTGCAATCAAACACCTTGTCATATACCATATACCTTTGAGCCATTATAAAGTTTTTTGTTTTTTTTCTTGGAACAATGTTTATTAGATAGTGTTTATATGTATATGGAGCTGTAATTTTCAATGTTTTTATGTTGTGTTTAGTGCACTACCTTTAATGCAAGATTTTGAGTCACGCTAACTCATCAAGTGTAAAATACGATTGCAACTCTTGTTGATCGTGTTTACTTTTAACTTGTAATATGAGAGCTATTTCCATTGTGGCCAAAAAGCCGATAATGCTCATGCACAACAGTTTTTCGCACCACTTGTAACCTAGCCAATTGTAGGCAAATACTATTCTCCATGAGTCATTTAAAAACTGACATACAATAGACTGTGTTATGATTTTTAAATAGATTTTGAAAATACTTCTTATGGTGTTTAGACTGAACAATGACCATGCCCGTTTTTTGTTTCTCATCCCAAACATGAAGAAATTTATTAAAATGTTTTTTTGTGTAATGTACATATTTCTCCTAACTATGGAACAGCACTTATCATTTACCATTTTAAAGGCTAGGATCAGAGTTATTTAATTACATGTTCTAGATATTAACAGTATTATGTTTTGTATATTTGAGTTGTGTTTATATAGGATATGAACCATGAAACTAGCAATAAAAATGTGTAGTAACTGATAAACTACTGTTTTCAAAACATTGTGAGCTTTCTATCAATATAAAAAAGTAAAATAAAAATGGAGACAAGTAAATCCTGCTAGAGAGGAAAGTGCAACCAGTGAATGAACAAAATCAAGACTTGTTCTGTGGCTTCTCATCACCTAAGGAACACCCTCTTCTAGCCCAAAATATGCTTTACACAGAATACATTTTAGGCAGAATATATTGTCTCATTAACTTAGTCCTACCACTGCCTCTTATTCTGTATCTCCAATCAGCTGTAAATTGTGGAGCAAAATGTTTCATATCAAAATCATCTTCATCTTCATTACAGCCTAACTTCTATTAGGTTGATAAAGAGAAATTTAATGTAGCATGTAGCAGACAAAAGGAGTTTCCCAACAGTAACTGTCACTGAAGGAGCCATCAAGAAAATCCATAACATGTTAATGGTGACCTAAATTTTACAATGCACAAAATAGAATCGATAGGGTTATCATATGGCACTATAAGTGAACTTAGTGGATGTTTTGTACATGAGAAAACAGTCAGCACAATGGGTAGTCCACATATTGGGGCCAAATTATTAAAGTGCGGACGGACATGATATGATGTAGTGTATCATGTCCACCGCACATCGATAAATGCCGACGCTGTCAGCATTTATCATTGCACAAGCCGCTAGCAGGGTATGTTAATCAGCCCAATTGTATCTGCAGCCTCAGAGCAGGTGGACAAGTAATGGAGACTGCTGCTTTATAACTGATGTTTCTGGCGAGCCTGAAGGCTTGCGTGGAAAGAGGGGTATCAAGCTCCATTCGGAGATTGATAATTCGGCCCACTGACTGCAAATAACTTGTGTGAATACATTTTATAGGACACTTGATTATAGCGAGTGGTATCCAAAGGTAGTTTCTTAATAACAATTCTGAAAGGGTATCCAATGAAAGTGACAAATTCTAATCAATCAGTCTCAAGGTATCAATTTATCTGCACATGAGATTTTTATTAAAGGGACATAATACTCATATGCTAAATCACTTGAAACTGATGCAGTATAACTGTAAAAGGCTGACAGGAAAATATCACCAGAGCATCTCTATGTAAAAAAGGAAGATATTTTACCTCACAATCTCCTCAGCTCAGCAGAGTAAGTTCTGTGTAAAAAGTTATACTTCACCTGCTCCCAGCTGCAGGTAAAAATAAAAAAAAAATGAAGAAATGAACAGCAGCCAATCAGCATCAGCAGTGCTGAGGTCATGAACTCTTACTGTGATCTCATGAGATTTGACTTAACTCTCATGAGATTTCATAGTAAGCTTCCTTTACCTGATTGGTGAAATAATATGAGAGTTCACGAGGCCCTAAGCTGTCCTAGGACAGGACACAAAAATAAAAGTCAAAAGTCAATTCACTATATTTAGTTTTCCAGTTTTTACCAACTTAGTTAATGAAAGTGAAAGTCAACTAAGCTGTATATTTTTGCAATTATTAAATGGTTTCTGAAATATGTAGATATTGAACAAATAGAAAAGCTGTAATTTTATTACTAAGCATCTTGTTTAGCTCTTTTCATTATAAAATGAGGGTTGTTTACATTTGAATTTCTATAGTTATATGAAAACCGTTCTTTTCTACTCTAAGGGCTAGATTACAAGTGACGCAGTAATTTTTTTTCCTGCGATCGCGAAAACAACACTAGGGATACGTTTTTTGCGCTAGTCGGGTTGTTCTGATATTACAATTTTAAAAAAGAACTATATTTTTCATTAGCGTTACTTAAATAGTGCAAAAAAAAAAACTAACTTAAGTTTCCACGTGTGCATGCATGAATTTCCCCATATAAATCAATGGAGAAAAAAATGTGAAAAAAAACCTAACACCCTACTCATGCTGTAACCCGAATCACCATAAGCCACTAGTGTAATAACCCCTAAACAGCCACCTAGCCCACCGCAAAGTTCCCACTACTTTATTAACCCCTAAACCACCACCCCCACATTGCAAAGTAACTACATTAACTATTA
Source organism: Bombina bombina (assembly GCF_027579735.1). Lineage (NCBI taxonomy): Eukaryota > Metazoa > Chordata > Amphibia > Anura > Bombinatoridae > Bombina > Bombina bombina. Next base: position 47,612 of record NW_026510738.1, read on the forward strand.
ACCCCAAACCGCCATCCCCATACATTGCAAAGTACCTAAATAAACTATTAACACCTAAACCGCCATCCCCCATATCGCAAAGTACTAAATAAACTATTAACCCCTAAACTGCCACCCCACATCGCAAAGTAACTACATAAACTATTAACCCCTAAACCACCATCCCCCTTATTGCAAAGTCATAAACTCATTCACACCCCCTAACCTAACACTCTCTAGCTTAATACCCAAAAATTACAAAATAAATCCTAGCTACCATAAAAAACTTACCTGTTAAAATAAATAAAACAAATCTTACCTTTAAAATATACATTACTAAAAAAAACTCTAACATGACAAAAATAAAAAATCCTGAAATTACAAAATAAAAAAGTAATTACCCCCTCCCCCAAAAAAAATTAATCCTATTCTAATACCCTTTAAAAAAACAAAAACAAACCCTAAAATAAAAAAACTTTATCCCTGTGGTCCATATTCTAACTTCATTGCGGCGGTGACAGCGGCAGCAGCAGAAACATTGTTCCTCTTCTTCACAACTTCAACATGGAGATTCTTTTTATGCTGTCTCTAACCGCACACTGAATAGTGAATGTGAGGTACCCCTTTTATATGGGGTACCCTTGCATTCCTATTGGCTGATTTTAATGTGTGATTTGAATGGGTGTTTAAAAAAAGGCACCTAAAGTGCTTTTACATGGAGGTCAAATACATATATATATTTATGTGTTTATATGTTTATATACACATATAAACTCATAAATACATATATATGTATATAAGCATATACCTGTACATATATATTTATTAATTACTGCCCAATGTTGCGTGATTTGCCCCTTGCTCTGTGCTAAGAGGTTCACTGTGTCAGCAAGAAAACGGAGCTCCCATTGAAGCCTATCGAATTGTGCTCTTCTGCCGCACTTTTAAAACCGCTGGTTATTACTGAGTGGAGTGCAAATATTGTGCTCGCGTAAGCATAATATTGTACCATCTAAAATGGTCATCTAAGGTTTAAAGGCAAAATTTCACCCAAGACATTTAAAACATATAATGACACAAATATACTTACAAATACACACAGCAAAAAATATATTCATTAAAATTATTTAAAAAAAAAAAGGAAATATTATATACATGATTTTAAAATGGAGCTGCTATGAAATATAAATTGTAATTATATTTTTTTATTGAGGGCACCTTTTTAGTAAATTGATCCTACTCAGATTACTATTATTAGGCATATAATACTATTTATAGTCCAGTAAAAAACAGCTCCTTATGTGCTTGTTGCTATAATATTAAACACAAGTCAAGTTATTGCAATATAGAGAAATGGCTGACTGAGCTTCCTCATGTCTACAATAGACTGTATATATGTCAAATGGAGACATTACAGTAATCCTTGCATTCTGCAGGGCAGGTGTGGGCATAGGCTTGGACATAATCAGATTCCCTAGTGCAAATTAGTTTTATGATCTGAAAGGCTCATTAGAATATTAAATCTATGAAAACAATACATTTATATGTGTTTTCTTACTAGTATGTATCATATGCATTCTGTAATTGGCACTTTATAGCAAAATTAGTATTTAAAATGTAGGAATTAACAAAATCATAATAAAATGAAGAACTAAATAGGTTTGTTCTAAATAAAGTAGAGCATGAGTATTTTGATGGACCAAATCAATATTATTTGACAATAAAATATTTTCTTTTTTGCAATGTAATGCAAGATTTGAGAAAGAGCAAAAGAAGAAATGTTTTCTCATGACACACCGTCAATTGATTCACAGAGTGTGTGTTTTTAAAGACCAAGAACTAATATACAGCAGACTAATAACTTCACCTAACTCTCTGGAGGAAC